>NC_092039.1:3378270-3678270 GCF_003086295.3 Arachis hypogaea | reverse complement strand
TATGTCTTCTATTGAACTGCCAGCTGAACATAATATGTTCCATGGACATTAGAACTTAGGGCAACAACACTTATTTTCTCTATCAATACATTCTTTGGCTTGCCACTCTATCTATCTACATCTTCAGTTCTACAACTTAAATGGCATAACAATGTATATTTTTAGTTATAATTACTGGAAATTTCCTTTAGGGTTGTTATGTTGGAGATCAAGGACTTTCTGCTGTTGGGCAGTGTTGCAAGCAGCTTGAGGATTTGAATCTTCGTTTCTGTGAAGGCTTGACTGATAAGGGTTTGATTGAATTAGCCTTAGGTGTGGGAAAATCACTAAAATCTCTTGGTGTGGCTGCTTGTGCCAAAATAACTGACTCTTCAATGGAAGCTGTTGGATCACACTGCATATCCCTTGAGACTTTGTCGTTGGATTCCGAGTTCATCCACAATCAGGGGGTGCTTGCTGTGGCTGAAGGATGTCCACAATTGAAAGTTCTAAAGCTGCAATGTATTAATGTTACTGACGATGCCTTGGAAGCTGTAGGTGCTAGTTGTTTGTCTCTGGAGTTGTTGGCCCTCTATAGTTTTCAGAGATTTACCGATAAGTGAGCCTGCCCTCTTACAATTGCTGTTTTCTATATTTTACTTCATTTGGCGACTATGGTTGAATTATCACAAATTCACAATGCTCAATCCTCTTTCTTAGAATATACTATGAGATGCATTATTATTACTACAAATTCTTTTATTTTGTAATGACTTGATCAACATTTTTAGGGCTAATTAATTTAAATGGGGCTGTTCATCAATTTTTTTCTCTATTGACATTTAACATATTAATATATGATGTTGATACTGTTGAAGCAGCACATTTAATGAGATAAGGCTTGGCTATATTGTTTATTTAGTTCCATTTGCATGACCCTTAAGGGCTGCATACATTGGCACAACCTTTCCTCATGTCTTCAATTGTTAAATTTGGATTCTGCCAAGAATTCTATCATTTTTTTCCTGCTTTAGTCAGTAATCTCCTTTCTTTGAATAATGGTTAATTTCAGGGGTTTGTGTGCCATCGGTAATGGATGCAAGAAATTAAGGAATCTGACACTAAGTGACTGTTATTTCCTAAGTGACAAGGGTTTGGAATCAATTGCTACCGGATGCAAGGAACTTACACATCTTGAAATCAATGGATGCCACAACATTGGAACTTTGGGGATAGAATCCGTTGGAAGATCTTGCCAGTATGTTTCTATCCAAGCTAAATTTTGTAATGCATGGACTGGCATGTATGTGTATGTAAAATAAGGAATGAAATAACCATTCAATAAAGAAGCAACATAAGGAAGCAGGAGACACATGTTTAGCCTCTTAATCTTTACATTTGGTCAAGGTTTTTGTTTCATGATGTGTTTGTTTCTCTATATATTTTTCGTCTGTGGTGCTAATCCCGGCTTTCTATTGGCAGACGTCTTACTGAGTTGTCATTACTTTACTGTCAAAGAATTGGCGATGTTGGTCTTCTTCAGGTTGGAGAAGGATGCAAGTTCCTGCAAGCTCTTCACCTGGTAGATTGCTCAAACCTTGGGGATGCTGCTATGCGTGGTATAGCTATTGGCTGCAGCAATTTGAAGAAACTTCATATCCGTCGCTGTTATGAGGTACCTCATCTGCATGCCTGTTTGGTTTACCATGTCAAAAGGAGATCTCTACTAGAACTTATTATACATACGAAGTAAAGTAGTAAATCTGCTTTCAAGTGGTCTAATTTGAAGCAGGCTTGTGCATTTCTCTCTTTCTCCTTATTGTTTGTGCTTTCTTTACCCTTTATTAGATTGGGACCAAGGGGATTGTTGCTGTTGGTGAGCACTGTAAGTCACTAACCGATCTTAGCATTCGATTCTGTGACAGGTAAAACCTTATTCACGCCCCCACCTCTCCATTGAAATCATCCGTTACATGCGTTATACATCTTTTCATCTGTAGTTCCTTTTCAAATTGATTAGCATTCTGAAGAATATTTTTAGTCGGTATTGTTCGTCACGGATGATGCATAACTTAAACTCTTCATTAAATTACCAGGGTTGGGGATGAGGCCCTTATTGCTATAGCAGACGGATGTTCCCTTCATTATCTGAATGTCAGTGGTTGCCACCAAATTGGAGATGCCGGAGTGATAGCCATTGCAAGGGGTTGCCCTCAACTCTGTTATTTAGACGTCAGCGTACTGCAGGTTCATATTCGGATCTCTCCTTTTAATGACGAAACAGTTTGCAGACTTTAATTGTATATATGAATGAGTTCAAGATTTCATGCATTTAAGGATATCTTTAAGTGCTGAACTGGTCATCTTTCTTACGATTATTGCAGAATTTAGGTGATTTAGCAATGGCGGAGTTGGGAGAAAACTGTCCATTGCTGAAAGAAATAGTGCTGTCGCACTGCCGTCAAATAACAGATGTCGGTCTCGCCCATCTCGTAAAGAGGTGCACCATGCTGGAGTCATGCCACATGGTTTATTGCTCCGGTATAACCTCGGCTGGAGTAGCCACCGTGGTTTCTAGCTGCCCCAACATAAAAAAGGTACTGGTTGAGAAGTGGAAGGTTAGCCAGCGGACCAAGCGGCGAGCCGGCTCCATCATTTCCTACTTGTGTGTAGACCTTTAAGACCAGCTCGCCTCGCCTTGCCTCGCCTTCCGTATATACCCGTACCCCAAGCTGTGCAAACTTATTTTCGGTTGGTCTGTGAATGTAGATATAGGTGCTGCATTTGAAAATTTGAGCAATAGTATAGTGTGCATGGTTGTATATGTTTCAAGTTTAATTAAACTGAACTTTTGTTTTCTTAGAAGATGGATTTTTATTCTTTCTGGGAACAAATTCTCAATAACTTGACTTATATAGATGCATATAGTTTAAGATATACTATGAATAAAATTCCAAGTTTGATAATATTATATCATCTTGTGCGGTTTAAATTAGATCAAATCAGATCAATTTAAATTATACGTAATTCATTTGATTTGTTGAAAATATAGAATTTAGTCTAATTTGCTGTGATTGAAACACATACATGCATGATGCACCATATAGCACCCCTATCCTCTTCTAGAGAAAAAAGAAAAACACAAAACTCTTGAGGATTGTCTCTGACTTGCTCTCTAAGACTAAGGAATGAAACATGTTGAAGATTGAAAGAAATGAAATGTCATTCGTCAAAGAAGTGTTTGGAAGATGAATACAAGTCATAAGGAGCCCAAAGGTGGTCAATGGAGCATGGCTTCCTAGAATCCAACCTCAACCATGGCTTCCCCTTGCCACTCCAATGCAGCAAGCTAATGCGACCAGGGTGCAAGCTCCTGCATTTTCCTTCAAAGTTGTCACCACCTAACCCATGTTGGTTCCACCTATGATCCACCCCTTTGATGTTCCCTGCCAATACCAACAAAAATGGTGGAAGAGAACCCAAATGGTATATCCTCTTTTCCTGCTTTTGCACTCTCATCCACCCTTCTACCTTGTCTGTGTATCCCTCTCTCCTCCATTTTTCTATGTCCATCACCATCACCCCTGTGTTGAAGTAACATGCCTTCTTCCCTTCAAATGTTTTCGACAACTCCGGATCCTTCCAGAACTCCTCCGTAAAATACGTAGTGAAGTTTGCATTGCAGTATTCCGGTGCTGCCACCACTTTTTCTTCCATGTCTACGTTCCACAGCTTGGCTATGTCGTCCACTACAATGAGGTCTGAATCTAGGTATATCACGCGTCCAATGTCGTCTGGAAGCGCGTCCGCAAGGTATATACGCGCGTAATTCAACGGTTGGTCCAAGGCTTGTCGAACGGACTTTGATATCTTGTCACTGACTCTCTCCGAATCGAAGAGGTAGATCTTGAAATCGAGGTAAGGGAAGGTGGATTTGATGGCCATTGTAAGTTCTTCAGTGTCGTGCGCTGCAAGGAAGTGGAAATGGACATCCTCCGGGCAGCCAGAGTGCTGTAATATGGAGAATATGGCGGCCATGGTGCCACGCACATAGTTAACATCCAGAGTCATAGCTACGTTAATAGGATCGTTTTTATTTGATTCACACTCCTTATCATTCCGAAAGGCAGGAGCCTCTCGGAATGGAGAGACCTTACATGAAGGGAGACGAATAATATTACCCAAACGAATAGCTTCTGTTGCGTACAAGTAATTATTATAGTTAAGAGAAAGAAAGAAGAGGGACAGGATACCTCGGAGTGCATGGGAAGACGTGAAACTCCGGAAGGTCATCCTGTCCTATATTTTTCAGATTTGAATGTGGGTGCTAATGATGTTTTTTGTTTTTTGTTTTTTTCTTTCCCCTTTAGTTGAGTTAAGAAAATCTAGTTCGGTTTAGAGAGCTAGAGAGAATATAGGAAAAAGAATGGTGAAGAGAATACAAAGGGAGGTGGTGAAATTGAAGAATATGAGGTTGTGGTGTGAGTTATGGATTTTGGTGTGTTCCCAAATTTTTAAGGAAGAGAGAAACTGTCGGAACTTTTATTAGTTTCTTGCTATGACACCAATTTGGTTACATACATTTTTAGATTAATAAACTACTAAACTAAATTTCCTTCTATATATAACCATGTTTTTTACTTTTTAGTTTGTGTTTCTAATTACATAACTATATATTTTTCACAAAAACCGACTTCGCTAACTACAAATAAATATATAAAGAATTAGTAGCTTAAATTTCATTTGTAAGTTTGTTAATTGAAACAAATTAAATTATAGGATTCAATAATGAGATGCTTGATTTAATAATTAATAAGTCATTGATATATAACACAGGTTGAATTTTTTTCGGCATTCATTATCAGCAAGTTCAACTGAAATTATCAATTAAAGAGGTTTAAATATACTATATATATATAAACCAACAATTTAATAATTAGCTTACTAGTCTGTTTAAAAAAGTGTCAGAAGTTCAAATCCTATCTTTTGAATACAATAATTCATTGACTAGTAATAAACCTTTAAATGGAACTCAGATATGCAACAGATTGATTCTTAACCTGTCAAATTAAAAGATACAATAAAAAATAAAAAATTATTATTATTATTATTATTATTATTATTATTATTATTATTATTATTATTGATATATATTTTTATACGAATTATCTTAGAAGTTAAAAAGTCTCAAGTATAGTAAGTAATATTTTATAGAAAAAATTTTAAATGTACCAAGAACATTTATGTTTAATTTATTTTAACCGTTGATTTTAATTAATATATATTATATATATTTTTTATAATTTAGATTCACGATTAAAACAATTGGAACACCGGTACATTTAAAACTCTTCTTATTTTATATATGTAAGCGAATAATATTGTTTTATAACAGTTGTAAGAATATATACCATTACTAATAATCAATATTCTAATTTAAAAACTAGTTCAATTGGTCCAACCGTTTTCTTGTTCACCTCGTTGTAAGAATGCAACACAACCACAATAATATAAGATATCGATTGTATGTAGCAAACAAAGTGTTATTAGCATGAAATATATTGATAGAAATAGTTAAGTAACGTAGAAAACCGTTAAATTAGAAAGGAGAAAAAATGTTAGAAATAAAACTGTAAATTTCTTTATATATATATATATATATATATTGAACAAATTCAGGAGAAACTAGATGAATTATATTGCCCCAAAAAAAACTGCATCATAGATTTACTGTTTATGAGATAATATATTTTGAATTTTAACATTGCATGTGTGTTGCACATGATTCTTTTTTTAATTATTCGATAATTGACAGGTAACCTGGTTAACTATATTTCAATGCTTTTTTTTTTTTTTTGGTTTATCCAAACGGTATCCCCCAATCCGACAGGTTAAGGACTAATTCGTCGCGGATCTGAGCTCCATTTTTATATGAAAAAGATGCATGAAATGATGAAATCCCTTAAAGCCCAACTATATATTATTAGGTTGTTGTTTTTGTTCAAGAGGTAGACAAGTTCAAATCAATAAAGAGGTACCCAAGGTTTTTTGCTCGAGAAATGGATAACTTAAAACCCAACTATTATGGCCCTAAAGAAAAAAAGGCATGCACTATATCGGACAAACTATATATAAAAAAAGAGACTAGTTGGATTGGTCTAGTAGTTAGCTCACTAGTCCGCTTATACAAGTGTTAGGGTTTCGAATCCCGCTTTATGTATGCAGCAACCTATTGGCCAGTAACAAATCCTTAAATAGAGTTCAAATCCGCAACAAATTAGTCATTGACCAGTCAGACTAGAGAATATTGTAAAAAATCGAAAAGAATAAAAAAATAAAAAATAAAAATTTGCCAACCTTGAAAATATATCATACATAATATATCACATTATTGTCACTTAAATTGCACAAGAAATTAATACATATTTTTTACAAATGAACTTATCAAACAAGCTTGCAAATAATATCTCACTTAATATTTGTGAATGATTTATTTTTATTCTGTAAATTAAACCTACAAAGAGACAAGTGCAAAATGTAATGGTGGTTCTGGAGAATTTTTGCAAAAGTATATGGAATAAAGATTAATGTAAAAAAATCTAAAGCGTTTTGCTTCAAAAATGTCTCTGCAACAAGGAAAGAGATATTCACTTGGGTGTCTGTGTCCTCCATAAGATTTGTCCAAGACTTGGACAAGTATCTTGGAATTACCCTTAACCATTCTAGAATGACCCGTTCAATTTTTAATTGTGTCCTGGATAAGATTCGGGATAGGCTAGAAAACTGGAAAGGGAATTGGCTCAACCGAACAGGTAGACTCTACTTGATTAATTCCGTTGCAGCTGCTGTTTCCACGAACCATATACAGATCTCTATTTTTTTCTAAAGGAGTCATCAATAAACTAGAGTTTATGACGAGGAATTTTCCTTTAATAGGACAAGCTAATGGAAGATAATTGAATCTTATTAGTTGGAAAGTGTTAGTTGTTCCAAAAAAATATAAAATTTTGGGGATTAAAAATTTTTATTGTGCAAATATTGCTCTTCCTAAAAAACTACTTTGGACATTTTTTCATCATCCAACTAAATTATGGGTCCAATTGTTGAATGTCAAATATCGATCATCTCAAGATGACTGTTTTTGTTGTCATAGGAACAAGGACTCTCACATTTAGAAGAGTCTTTGCAAGAATTGGAAAGTGTTGAAAGATGTGTTTACTTGGCATATCGGGATTTTGAATTTTTTTTTTTATTTTCTAGTTGGAGGAGAGAAAGATAGTTATCTAATGAGATAGATTATGTTCACTTTTCTGATTCGAACCTCCAGATACAATATATCTGATCAGTTAGTAGGTGGTATTTAGAAACTCTTTATTTTTCTCTATCTCAAAATCTGAAAAGTAACATTCTTTCTTATAATCCAGATGTACAAATGGGTCTGGAAGTGAGTTAGAATTGGTATGAGACTGCATCAAAAGTCTATGACTCACACAATGGTTACTTGTAGTTGTATAAGCAGCTTTTTAGTTGAGAAGAGTGGAGAAATTGGCTTTGGTTTTAGCGCCAACTTATTTTAAAAAATACAATTTTTTGGTTTGACTGTGTCTTAAGGAGGCTCTTCCAACTGCAAGCTTTTGTTTTAGAAGAGGGATGTCGTTATCGAATATATATCGAAGATGTCTTTTTAGTCATGAATTGGTTTTATATTATACTTGAGATTGTCTGAAAGCTCAAATTGTATGGCACAGGTTGGATATTTCTTGTCATTCTTTAGATTTGAAGAACTGGTTCTTGTATCATAGTAGAGAGCATCCGTTCAAGTTCTTTTCGAGACTTTGGTGGATATGGCGAGAAAGAAATAATGACATTTTTAATTTTCATGAGACTTGGCATTCAAAAAAAATGATTTGTCTAGTTTTAGCTTCAGAAATAGAGCTTATAAGTGTTTTTGAATTATAACGTATGTTTCTCCCCCTATATTCTAAGTGGTTCTTGGAACCCTCCTTCATCTATAGGTACTTTTAAGATTAATTGTGATGCTAATTATTCTAGTTCTGATGATAGTACTGTTTTACTTGCGTTATCAGATATTCTAATGGGTGTTAGTAAAGGGGGTGTTTAGGAATGATTGAGAGTATTGTATTTTTCAAGAAAAATTATTTGCTATTTGGAGAGGTTATCTCTTAACTTGTGATGTGGATCAACGAGATGTTATTTAATTTGTGAGACGGATTGTATAGAGGCATTTAATCTTGTTACTAATCATTAAGATAATTTTGGGTTTATTGATCTGTTGGTGCTCAAAATAAAAAATATCATGCATTGAAATTGGCGAGTTAACTTTCGTTTGATTATAAGAGATGCAAACACAGAGGGACACTATAACAAAAATGACGATAAGGTTACAACTCAATCAAATAATTTTCTTATTTTTTATTTAACTTATTTAAGTAAAAAAAACTTGCATCTAATATTATTTCCGACCCTCAAAACCCATAGGCATCAATTCTTTGGCCGTGTTTGTTTATAGAGACACAAAATCATATTTGAGAAATGAGATATAATCAGAAATATTATATCTAAAGACATTAAATTAGTGTATTTTATGTCCATCTTGACAGAAAAGACACATAAACATTAACAAAAAACGTAACTTATTTTTGTTAATTTTTCATAATTATATTTTTTATTATTATATTTTTCTTCTCAAATTTTTTGAATGAAAAAAATGAGAATAAATTGAATTTTCATAATTTGTTCTAATTTATCACTAAATAGAATATAAGAACATTAAATTTTGTATTTCTGTCATTCGTGTCATGTTTTCAGTGTCTTATCTTCTCCTATTTTCAAAAACAAATGCAGCCTTTTTGTTCCATATATGTAGAGTAATTACCCAAATCAGTCCCCAAGGATTTTAAAATAGAACATTTTAGTCCAAAAAAAATTAATACATAGATCAATCCCCAAGATTTTATTCCGGCAGACAAATCAATCTCCAGTCAAAAGAAACATATATTTAATATAAATTCAAATTAAAATATTTTTATTTAATACATATTTTTTAATACAAACATATTTTTTTTTACATATGACATCTTTTAATTATATTAAATACAAAAATATCAAATAATTTTAACCTTAACTTTTTTATAGAATAATTTCTAATAATTTTTTATTATTATTATTATTAATATTATTAATATTATTATTGAGTGACTATATATATATATATATATATATATATATATATATATATATATATATATATATAATTAATAAATTTATCATTATTTTTGTCTAAAAAATATAGTACAATATTATTGTACAATTAATAATAATAATAATTATTTTATTTTATTTTATTTTTGGACAGAGAATTGTTATGTCTAACAGAAAAAAATATTGAAAATTGATTTGTATATTAATTTTTTTTGGGGAATAAAATGTTCATTTTTAAAATTTTTGGATACTGATATGGATAATTAATCATATATATATATATATATATATATATATATATATATATATATATATATAAAGGGAATGAAGTAAATTACGATCCTATCCTCTTAATGTGATGCATAAATGCTAATTGTGTAAATACAAGTCACATGAGAAACTAGCAAATGATTATTAACTTCAGCTGCTACATTCTGAGATGTTGAAACTCAAAATGTATTCAATAATGTTAAATGTAAAGGCTAAACTTTTCTATTTTTATTTTTATTTTTAAAAAATGTTAGCTTAGAAAGGAGAGCCTTCTAATCCTGGCTAATTAATGACGGGCAAGAGTGTCATTTGAATAGGTTAAATTAGCTGAATAATTTTTATTATCCATACCTTCAAATTAAATTAAAACCATTGTTAAAATATAATCCTAAGTGTGTGTGTGAGCCCAGCAAGATACAAGTATAATTTTACTTCACGTTCTGCATATGTAACCTACTCATAACATAACATATCAACATTATGATTATTATTTATTATATATAACATCTCCTAATCTCATCATTAGTACCAATCCTTACAGACATAGCTATAAACAATTATTATTATTATGAATTGACATTACTAGAAGATTCTTGTCCCCCCACAGATTTACTATTCATCAATTATTCATTAGCCCATTTCATTATTAATTATATTTTATATAGCATAATAATAAAGATTAATTCCTTAACCTACCTTAAGTTTGAGACACACAGAATCTTAGCATGGAAAAAGGTTCACCAATTAAATTAATTAAGCCCATGGCTTCTAACTCTTGCCTTGCATGCATGCATGTTGAGATTTGAGACCGAGGGTTTTAATTAAATGATTAAGAGTTCAATAAATTAAAAATTTAATTACCCTATTGCTCCTTATAATTTTATCGAATTTTTAATTATATTTATATTTTTTTAATTAGATTTTTAGATTATTTTTAATTTTGTAATTAGATTCTTCTTAGTATAAAAAATATTAGAATTAATTGAATATTTTTTTATAAATTAAAAATATTCATAATTAAAAAATTAATTAGATCTTTAAGCGCATATATTTTAAGAGAAATATTCTGTTAATTTTAGTTTTGACATGAAAATGACTTAATTACAAAATTAAAAATAGTATAAAGATCTAATTTTAAAAAAATCAAAACTTATTAATTGAAAATTTAATAAAATTATAGGATCAATAAAGTAATTAAATCTAAATCAAATAACAAACCAAAATGGAAAAATAAAAAGGAAAAGAAATTAAATTAGGGGTCAAGTTATGATTTCAATTTAGGGTGTCTAATTGATATAATGCGCATGCCTAACTATTTAAATTAGCTCCCTTTTTGAAAACCCAATAATAGCATAGCTACTTTATTATTATATGAAAATCTTTAGATCTCATCCTAAGTATTCCACTCTTAATAACCATACATTATTTTATCACCCGCATAATTAACATAGTAAACAACTAAAAAACTATATAATAATAGGGATTAAGAGTTCCAAGACATAGATAATGCTACACTTTTAAGATACATGCCCATGAGAAAAGCCTAATGACACTTTATTAGTTTCAATTGCCCTTTGGGAAAAGTAAGAAAATAGATATGGCCTTTTGATTATTAATTAGCAATGATCCTAATTTAACTTTTTCAATGTCCGAGAGATTTGCCTTTCTGTAAGCTACAAATTGATGGAGCTGTGGAAAAATAATAACTTGTGGAGGCATAATAGGTGTATAGAAGAAATTTTCAAGAATGGTAATATTTGCAATTTGCATATAAAAATTTATAAAAATGTTATTCGTACACTAAAATCAGCCACTAATGAGTTACTAATGTATTTATATATAAACACATGTATAATTTAATTTATTTTCAATGTATATTTATATTTTAACATATATTTTATACTGATAGCTAACTTTAATAGCTAATTTTAGTATATACATAACATAATCCAAAAATTTATTAGGTATTATAGATAAAAAGAAATCATTCAACACATTTTTTACTTTTAACTTTTTTTAATTAGTGTTCTTAAAAGACTGATGATTAACAAAATCTTAAAATTGTTTTTTTAACCAAAGATAGAGAGATTTAAACCTGCGACTTATTAGGTGATGAGTATAGGGAGATTATGCCATTTAAGCTGTAACTCATTGGTAACAAAATCTTAAAATTAACTTTAACAAAAATATTAAAACAAATATATCATAGAAATCTAAAAGTAATAAAATAACAGTTTAATTTTAACGTAATTATAATATAAAGACATTTATTTATTTTTTCAATTAAATACATGCATTAATGTTTTAAGAATCTTTTAAATAGCGAGTTTAAAAATTTGTTATTTTTATTAATATCTTAATATATAATTGAATGTACGTGTAAACTAAATTATAAAGTATTATATTATACAAAGATTTGGTATTTAAATTCATTTCTCAAGTTTATTTCAATTATCACTAAGAAAGAAATAAGAGAAAGAAAAGGTATAAATTAATTATATAATAAGGTTTATGAAGAGAAGGGATATAGTTTGGGAGAGAGGGAACATGATGGCCTCCATGGTGACATGCCTCACACACTCATCTATCACCTCTTCAAGTTTCAGAAACACAAAGCATAAAATATTTCTAAAAAACTAACATTATTTTAGCTTATTTACAATAATATATATTGATATAAATATTTAGCTTTTGAAACTTAATTTTTTGCTGTCTATTTAGTTTTCAATTTATCACTATGCCCTAAAAAGAATATATATTGCTTTTTTCTTATAATTATTTGCATAAAATATAAATAAAATTGCTCCGAAAAATCTTTGTAAGAATCTTAAAGCTAGGCTTTACCATTATTTAAAAGCTAAGAGGCCCTAACTGAATTATATTGTTTAAAAGAAAAACAGTACAATATTTTATGAAGATAACAACACAATAAATGCAACCGAAATCGAATACAAAAATATTTGATAATAAAAAAATATTAATAAAAAAATTAAAATTTATTTTATTTAGTATTTATAAATTATCAAAACAATTAATAAATATTAAATAAAACAAGTTTTAACTAATTTTTTTTGTATTGCCGAATTGAATATACACATACTCATCATAAAATTCACTCCTTAAGTATATAGAAACTATATAGACAAAATTATTGAATATACTCTTAAAATTTCATTCCTAGCATATGTATGTGGAGTAGTAAGAAAACATTGAAATTAAAGTAAATCACAATAATTATGTGCTAACCAATTTTAAGTCCAATGGAAATTAAATGGTTCCTAAGCTATGACACCATGTTTATGTCAGCACTTGCTCAGCAAACCACTAGACACAAAGTATTAGTAGTTGCACTTTGAGCTGATGGTTAAACAGGTTAATGATTAATATAGAGTTAAGGTTTATTTTTAGGGTTCTTAATTTGCTAGGTAGGGGAAGCACATTGTAATTATGTACACCTTGAATGTTTTTAGTTTTACTTTAATTGTAAAATGTAAAATGACATGAAAATGCACTTAAAAGAAAATGTAGAAATTGGTGGTCCTACAATTTACTGTGACACATTACTTGAGTTTATCATTTTTCAAATTCTTTAATTATACATTGTTGGACAAATGATTCCATCGAACTAAGTTATAAACAGCGAACCCAAAACTTTATATTTTCAATTCATCAATGGCGTTAATTGGATTGGATCCAAGCTAAAATATAAATCTAAAAGAGCTTGTCATGAAATTTCTTCTGTCTATATATTGCTGTACGATTAATGGAACAATACTAAAATGTCAATAGCTCCTACATGAAACTAAACCTAGATTTAAAAAAAATAAATAATAGAAAAAATAGATAATTAGATCCCTAATTTTATAATTTAAAAACACATAAATTTTCAATTAATTGAAAATACAAATTAAAAAGGTTCATAGCCTTTTAAAATACAAAAAATTTAAATTTTTTGTTTAAAATATATAAAGACAAATCAGTCTTCTCGAAAGATTTAGATGTCTCACATTTTAAAAAATAAAGAACATTTTTGTATTTTTAATTAATTGAAAATTTAGTTATCTTTAAAATAAAAAGTAAAAAATTTATTTATTGTTTATTCTAAATAATAATAATAATAATAATAATAATAATAATAATAATAATAATAATAATAATAATAATAATATTAATAATAAAAATGTCCAAGAGTCACTGTGAATTTGGAATGCAGGAGAGGAGTTGATATTGTATAATGAATTAATGATATAAGCCAAACCATTTTTTTATGTTGATTTAAATTAAATTGAATAAAGCTATGCACATGAAATTTAGTGAAGGAATATATATAGTGGATTTTTTTAAAATAAATAATTAAATATTTTATTTATTGATATAGATAATTTGTAATATATTTATTAATTTTTATTTTACTTATATATTTCATTTATAATGTAAACAAATTAATATTGTTTATATCTCATTTATATTGTAAATAAGATATATAGAATTTGAAAAGATACATCTATCTTATTTACAGTATAAATGAGATATGTGTATTTGTAAGTATAAAAATATAATTTTAAAAAATAATAAAAAATATTAATAATTTAATTTGGATCAATTTAAAAAATAAAAATCGATATATTTTGTTACTATTTATATCAACTTTAATTCATTTATATTTTTAATTTTAAATTAATCTTTATTTATTTGTACTGAACTCTTAAAAATAAAATATTTCAAATAATAAAAAAGACGAACCGTTTCAAATAATAAAAAAAGACGGTTTCAAAATGATAGGAAAGACAAGCAATTTTAATCATTGATTAATAGACATCAATGTAATTTAAAAATATCCATCTAAAAATTAATATATTATTTTTCTAGAAACTAACCTATTTAAATTAATAATAAAAAACATAAAAAAATAAAACGTAAGTATGGGCTACCGGAGACTACCGGATCGCCATCTCGGTCAAGCATTATTTCGGGATATGAGAAGGCTAACAGGGAATAAAGCCTAAGACGAAGAGTAGGAGTATTCATGGATCGGATCGTATCGACAGATTCGCAATAAATATTCGCATCCAATTCGAAAATTGCGGATACGATCCGATCCTCAAATTGATTGGATCGGATCCAATTCGCACTCTTTGCCGATCGGATTGCGGATATCTGCTCTACATCCGCGTATTTGGTTTGCGGATCCCCAGATCCGCACAATAATAATTAATAAATAAATATATATATATGTTTGGTATTATATTTACTTGTTTGTATGTTTTAGTTAGTAATTATTATTCATATATTGTATTATTTTATTTTTGTTATTTAGAAAGAATTTTATTAAAAATATTTTAGGAATAAATAAGTTTAAAAGTGTGAAAAAATATTTTTATTGAATTTTTTCCATAGAAATATGATTAAAAAGAGAAAGTTCAATTATGTAGATATATCCGATATCGGATCCGACATTAAAAAATGCGGATATCATATCTGATCCGATGAAAATTGTGCAGATCGGATCGAATTTTCGGCAAAATTCGATCCGCGTACACCCCTAACGAAGAGTGTACTAATTTAAAATTTTATATATTTTTTATTTTTGTGAGCATTAATTTACTTTTAGGAAAATAATATACTGATTTTAAATTGACAATTTTAAATTAGATAATATGATTAGTCATCCATTAATTAGTGAGTTAAAATTGCTTATCTCCCCTATTATTTTGAAACCATCCATCTTTCTTATCATTCGAAAATTGAAACGTATATCTTTTATATTATTTGAAACGTTCTATTTTTAAAAGTTCAATACAAACAAACAAAGTTATTAATTTAAAATATAAATAAGATATAAATTAATTAAAATCGATCCAAATAATAACAAAATATATATTTTTTATTTTTTAAATTAATTCAAATTAAATTATTAATATATTTTATTATTTTTAAAAATTATATTTTAAATTTATAAATACACATATCGCATTTATCATAAATGAAATATGTGTATTTTTACAAATTTCATATATCTTATTTATAATATAAACAAGATATAAATAATATTAATTTGTTTATATGATAAATAAAATAAATAAATAAAATAAAAAATAATAAATATATTATAAATTTTTTATATTCATAAATAAAATATTTAAATTATTTATTAAAAAAAATAATATATAGTTGGGTGATGAAAGATGACACGATTTGGATTGCTCTAGATTTTCCCTAGTACTGTGGTCTGTGTACTCTACTGTACAGCATCCTTGTATTGTACGGCAAAAAGTATAAGACAACAGAATATGATGCTTGCGTGAGCAATCAACATAGATTTTGTAGCATAGATATAATTTAATTTCAAATTTTAGTTTTGGACTATCTATTTAAATAAAATAATTAGAACAAATATTTATTCAAATATAAATATAAAATAATTAAAAATTGGTTAAGTACTTGTCTTATTTATATTTTATGTAGATAGTAAAATTTTTGTCATTTTTTATAAATACATATAAATGATGAAATCTTTCTCACAATTTACGAAGACAAAAATATATACATAAAATGTGGATTTTTTTTCAATTTATAAATAACAAAAATTTATATATAAATCGTAAAATTTCTTCCAGGATTTAGGAGGAGTTAGGTAAATATATCATGTATGAGATCAAATGACTAATTGCATTGTTGGATATTAAAGCGGTTAGAAATACCAAAATTGTTTATAACAATTGAACGATGTTATTCACATGGCTGGAAGTATTAATGAAGAGATTAATTCTTTATGTTTTGTTTTTTTAGATGTTAATTATTTTTTCGTTCATATTATATGTAACTTTGATGTGTGGTTAGGATATTTTTATACATAATTTAAAGATGTTGGTGAGCTATATGTTAAAATCTGATTGGTAATATGTTAATTTTTTTTGTTAACTTATATATTAGTCTTTTTTCTGTAAAATTTTTTAATTAAATAAGCATTAACTGATTTATATGTTAAAATTTTATTAGTATCAAATTAATTTTTTGTTAATTTATGTTACAATATTATCTGTGCTTTGTTTAATTTATAATGTAGTAATTTATATGTTAAAATTTGATTAGCATCAAATAAAGTTTTTCATTAATTAATGCGTTAGAATTTTATCTGTCAATCATTTAATTTATAAATAATTTAGAGTTTAGTGATTTATCTATTAAAATTTGTTTAGAACCGAATTGATTTTTTTTGTTAACGTATGTGTTAGACTTTTATCTGTGACTTTTTTCAATTTATAAATAATTTATATAGTAGAGATTTGTATGTTAAAATTTGATAAGTTTCGAATTAATTTTTTATGTTATTACTGTGTTAGACTTTTATCTGTCGGTTATTTAATTTATAAATAATAAATAGTTTACTGATTTATCTGATAACATTTGATTAGAACCATATTATTTTGTTTTACATGATGCAGCCGACTAGGTGTATTTATAGTGTTAGGAGATTAGACAACATAATATGTCTCTACATGATCGAATCAGGCCTTATTTAAAAAGTAAAAACTACGGACTTGTATCACTTTGCTAGACTGAACAGTCATTAGTTCTAAAGGGATGAACCTCTGCTGAGCGCATTCATTGAGAGGTGGTGTCCTGAGACGCACACCTTCCACATGCCGTTCAGAGAATGCACCGTTACGTTGCAAGACGTGGTATATTAAATGGGGTTTCCTATTGATGGAGAGGCCGTTAGTGGGTGCCTCACTAACTTTGACTAGTTCATTCCCGACAGAAGACCAGCGAGAAAGTGGTTTCAGGAATTATTCAGCAAGCTACCGTTACTGAATAAAGTCAAACAGATGACGGTCCACTTCACATGGTTCCATGAGAGGTTTCAGGTTCTCTCAGCCGATACGAGTGAGGAGACAGTGCGTATATATGCACGTGCTTACATTATGATATTACTGTCTACTCAACTTTTTGGTGACAAAAATAGGAACTGAGTTCATCTTCGATGTTTTCGTTTGTGGCGAGGCTTGACGGATTGGGAAAATACAGTTGGAAATTCAGCTGCACTGGCCTGGTTGTATAGATACATGTGTCGAGTGTCCAATAATAATCTCATTAACTTAGCCTGACTCCTTCAACTACTACAGTCCTAAATTTTTTTACAGTTCTCCACGTTGAACCCAAGTAGTTTTGACACATTTGAATTTTCGCTGGCCTCCAGATATTGATTACAGTTTTGTGCGTGTTACATGTTTATTTTAATGTACTATCCTTTTTCATGCAATGCTTACAACGAAAATTGTAAGTGGACGACATATCTACCGACCTTCAATGTCAGGGAGCAAAGAGTGGTATTAACACGTCGTTCTTTAGATAGATTGCGTGATCGAGACGTAAGTTGTTTAATTATTGCTTTTTGTTGGATTCGCAGTTGACATCAAGCATCTTTTTATGGTGTTATCTAAGTTTAGCTTGTCTTTTACACTAGTTGTCACAACTACAATAATAGAGATCTTATAAAATAACTTTTTAATCCACTTGGTCTGAAATATCTCAAGAATTCTTTGTCAGTGAACTTTACACCCTCAAAAATTTTTTCTCCGTGAACTTCGCGCTCAGAAGCATATTCAAGGGGTCTAAGGTGGCCATGGTCCCCCCAAATTTAAAAAAAAAAATAATATTATTAGTTTATTATTATTATATAATTAATATATATATATATATATTATAGATTAAATATATTTTAGTATATTATATACTAAAAAAATTTATATGTTAATAACTTAATATGTATAAATTATAATGTTTATTATAATATATTAGTAGAAATTAACAAATAGATTTAAAAAACCATGAAAGCGTATAAATATATAAATAATTGAAAAGTTATTGAAAAAAATAGGCTTGGATTAATGTAAAAAAATAATAACTATAATTTTTTTTGTTTTAATTCTTTTTATGACAACAATAACAATTGAATAGGCTTTTTAAATAATAAAAATTATTAAAATAAGATTTTAAAAGAAGATGAAAGACGAATTTTTAGTAAATTATATAATTGTATATGTTAAAAAAGAGAATGCTTTAAAATTTATTTTGAATGGTAAATTGATATTTTAGTTATATGAAATATCGCATAACAAATTTAAAAATACCAAAATCTTAAAGTATATAGTTAAATATTGATTTTTATATATTAATTTTGACCTATATACTATAAATTATATTTTGTTAATTTTTTGTTATATTATATTTAATTTGGCCATCTTCTAAAATTTTTGAATTTGTCACTGTTCACACCCTGGCCTCTTTTTTTGTTTTTATGAATTTTTTCAGAGTAATACACTAACAGTAAAAAATTCTCCTCCTCACTAACCATTTATAAAATGACACTCTTCTAAATATTTGGCTTCGGTTAATATATAAAGTTGTAACTCTTCTTAAACTGTAGTTAGGATAAAACGGTTTATATATTCAATTAATTTATTATAAATCGTTGAAGGAGTTTCACATTTTATGCACATCGTTTTCTCTTCATAAAATGTGAAAGAAGTTTCACGATTTATATGTATGTTAACTTGTATGTTCATAAATTGTAAGAAAAATTTTACAATTTATATGTATTTGTAAAAAATAATACGGTAGAAATTCTATGATTTTCATAAAATATAAATAGAATAAGCACGTAATCAGTTTTCAATTGCTATATCTGAATAAATATTTATTCTAATTATTTTATTTAAATAAATTATCTTTTACTTTTTTATAATAATTTATATTTATTTTTCACATAAAATCGTCACCTTATTTAATATTTTGCATTGGCACACAAATAAATGAATAAAATTAAATATACAAAGTGATATGCATGATACTATTTGAATAATGAAAATCCCATTAAAATCTAATATACACTCAAATATATAAGTAGTATTGAAACAATATAGGAAAATTATTTCTCAAATATATATATATATATATATATATATATATATATATATGAGTAAAACAAATGATCAATAAATATTATTACTTAATATTTAACTAATAATAATTTATATTTATATTTATACATATTTTAAACACAAAAAATATATAATTTATATTTATATTTATTAAAATTTTGTATACATAAATTAATATAATTTATATTCATATTTTTTAAAAAAAATTTATATATATAAATTAATAAAATTTATTTATTAAAAATATTTAATATTTATATTAATTAAGTAATAATAAAAATTATTAAAAATTATTGGTCTCAGAAATTTTATTTTTATATATATATATATATATATATATATATATTCTCCTCGAGATAGATTTTGCCTCTGCCATTGGCAGGGCTCGAGGTCTTACACACATTAACCATTACCATATAGTAGAACTAAAATAATCCGATTTATTTGTGTCTCTAATTATTTGCAATCTTTTTTTAGAGATTGACCAGTTAAAAGCTTAGAACATGCATGTCTTGTTTGTCGAAAAAAAAATCTCATCACACCTATGAAAGAATGATTCTTGTTGGTAACCATCCTTTTGTAGTTCTAGATTACCATGTCATCTTTAATAATTTCATTTTTCTTTGAAAAAAAAATTAACTACTAATTATTCTTTGATCTGTCATGCTAAAGGTCACTCAAAAGATCTCTTGCGAAATTTGTCTTTTCTTTATTGTTATTAAGAAAACCAATCCAGTCTAGTATAAAAAAATATTAGGTTATCAAAATTTATTATTTTTAATTATCAGTCTAATTATTAATTTATTAATTCAATAATATATTTTAATTTATATTTTTAAATATTAATAATTAATTAATAATAAATAATAATAAATAATAATAAATATTGATGATTATCGATCATCTAACATTTTTCATTTAATATACCTAGCTAGTCTCTTATGATAACAATTGTTATATTCTAATTCTATATTTAACTAACACCTGGGTGGGGGCACAATGAAATAAAAGATTGGAACAAATGCAAAAGGGATTATTGTTTAAATTTTTTATGGATCATTTATTTAATTTAATTTCCTCCAATAGCCGATAACGCTGAGTGCACGAGATTAAAGTACTGTTAAACATCTTTGCACTGATGGACATGATGTTTTTTAGCAAAGGATTATAAGAAACTGTCTATAAGAAAAAAGAATAATAATAAGAAGCATTATCTATCAAACGTGATTAAGTTGTAACCATAAGCTACTCAATTAATGAAAGCCTATCGACACTAAAAGTAGGGTTGCACCGACGAGACTGGATTCTCTCCAATAAAAAAGATTAGATAGTATGCAGTATTTAATCTAATTATTTATTATTTTATCTCTTATTTATTTTTGATTTTACTTATAGAATCAAAGATGAGAGATCACATTAAATTTTGTCAAAAGTTAAAAAAATTGGAAAAGATCCATTTCCTTGCACCTAGTAAGTGATTTTTTCATTTATGTCTTAAAAAATGACGGAAAAAAAATCGTTTTGAACTTCAAGTTGTATTTAATACATTATTTAGAATATAAAATACGAAACAATATATAAGAAAAAAATAAAATAATATGTCTTTGTTAATTGTTCCACTGTTTCTGATCTAGTATTTTAGTCGACAAAAATTTGATAAATTTGGTATTAAATAAAGATATTTTTGCATTTATAATACTTTAATACTTTTATCCAAAAACAATAATCAAATGGATAAGAGTATAATGAGTTTGCACTCGTTTTTTATTGTTCCCAAAGGAAAATTTTTTTCTTTTAATCAAACATATGTGAATTTAATCGTAATTTTTTAATAAAAATAAAAAATCTTTAATTTCGATCAATTTTTTTTTTGTCTTATTCCATTCGTAGAAAATCAAAAAAATTCTTTTCAATTAAATTTGAATTTGTTCGTTTTGAATTGAGCCTTTTCTACTGTATTTTACTTATTTAGGAAGGTCTAATAATTGGGTTTAGAAATTAAAATTATATGGTAAAAATTTGTATAATGTTTTATATATATAGAAATTCATTAATCATTATAAATATTTAAATAGAATTCAGATATACAATAAAATGGTCTTTATTTTATCATATTCAAGAATACCATAGAAAAAAAAATAATAAATAAAATAAAATAAAAAACTTTCATATGCATGCATTTTTTTCAAAAGAAAAAAAGAAAGAAAAAAAAATGAAATGATGGATCCAACGAGTTTTTCATGGGTTCTTTGATAGTGTTCATGGGGCATGCACTAAATCAAAATCTTTCCAAATTTTGAGTTGCAGCGTAGTGGGCTCCTCTTGAAGCAATTTGCCAAATTGTGTATGGTACAGTCTCACTTCTATGAGAAGCTTATTTTAATTTAATAATTGATTTTTAATATACACATAATAATATAATTGTAATATATATATATATATATATATATATATATATATATATATATATATATATATATATATATATATATATATATATATATATATATATTACTCCAAAGTAAATAACTTAAAATGTTTTTAAAACACACACTGTATAAATATGTATGTACTTAACTACTTATACTTAGCATAATATATATAGGAATTGGTATTGTTTATATAAAAATGTTGTTGCATGAAAATGATAATTAAAATAAATAAGCTAATGAAATATATGAGAAGTCGAGAGAAATTTTTTATTTTAATATGGAGAGAAGGTTGGTGTATAGCAGAATTATGAAAATATATGGTGTTTTACTAGGGTATGAGAATTGTGCAAGATAAATCGGATCGTTCAATTGGAGGTACTGAAAATCCTAGGTCCGATTTGTGTACTGGCAGAAAATTCTGGGTCAGATTTGTGTATTAATATAGAAAATTTTGGATCCGATTTCAGAAAATTCTGGGTCCAATTTGTGTCTCTCTCTCTGCAATGAAATCGGACGGTTCGATTTTTTCTCACTAAAACAAAAAATTGAAAGCGGTCACAATCGTATATATTTCTCCAATACTCTATAACTCAACATAATTCACGTGTCAATCTCATATAAAAAAAAAAATTAGCCAAGTTGAGAACCTTTTAAAGTGTTAATTGTTACATAAAAGATTTGGACGTGATATGAGTAATTGACTAGTGTGAAGGGAATGTATGCGCATGCAAGGAAGTGAGTATGGCGGCTAAGGGGGCTTGGTCCTTCCTTAAGGTAAGGGGGTGAGTGGGGACTCAATGTCCCTCAAATCAAATAAATCTCATTCATTACCACTTCAAACAAAGATGGGTCCCTTTTGTGCTATCAAGTTGGGACACATTTAGTGGGACCAATCATGGCTTTTTGGGCTTTCTATTATTTCAATTGAGCCTTGCCTTGGTTGGAGAATGATATCAAGAAAGTTAGCCTTGCCTTCTACAGAGTTTAGAAAGGTGATGCTACTTTTAGTGGGGCAGTCATATAACTTTAGGATTAATTAAGGTGAACGTCTCAATTAATATTAAGTTTAATTATTTGTTTGTTTTTATAATTTTATTAAATTTATAATTATATTTTATATAATTTTAATTGAGTTTTTACAATTTTTTTTATAAAATAGGGTAAAAAATCCAAATGAGCCAAGGAGAGCTCAAAATTACTCAATTCAGCCAAATCAAAAATTCATACATGAATCAACCAGGACGAATTATTATATAATTCGAATCAATATGATTCGAATTATAGTTACATGTAATTCGAATTGATATGATTCGAATTACTAGGAAGGCTACAAACTAATGAAGTTCGAAACAACTCATTTCGAATTATATCAACCTAATTCGAATTTAGTTAATTCGAATTACTAGGAGAAGTGGATTTTTGAGAGAGGTTCGAATCTAGTTGATTCGAATTAGGTGAAAGTTGAGTTACATAGTAATTCGAATCAACTTGATTCGAATTACAAGGGATTCGGCTATAAAAGGAGTTCGAGCCAAGTTCATTCGAATCACTTTCTCATTCTCCAACCCCACCAAATCCCAGAGAAAAAGACCAACGTTCAGTAAGAGTGCGACCAGAGCGGCTGTTTCTGTCGATGGGGGACGATCCGGGAAGGCTTTATCGTTTGGATGGAGTAGCTCATATCGCCGGTGTGATCAACGACGAGGTTAGTGGTTTATGAAAGCGGTTTATGATAGCGGTATTTGTTAATGGTTTTTTATAATGGTTTATGTTACTGCTAGTGGTTTAGGATAGTGGTTTAGGAAAGTAGTGTAGGCTAGTGGTTTTCGTTAATGGTTTTTTATAGCGGTTTATTTAAGTGTTAGGTGTGTATGCAAGTGGTTTAGGCATGTAGTTTTTTTTAGTGGTATTTGAAATTGTTTTTTGTAAGCGGTTTGTGTTAATGGTTTTGGACAGTGGTTTTAGTGATGGTTAGCGGTTTGGGGTTGTGGTTTAGGTTGGTGGTGTAGGACAGTGGTTTTTGTTAATGGGTTTTTTTAGCGGTTTATTTTATTGTTAGCGATTTAAGCAAGCGGTTTAGGCCAGTGGTTTTTGTTAGCGATTTTTGTACTTGGTTTTTGTTAACGGTTTTGGATAGTGGATTAAGTGATGGTTTAGCGGTTAATGGTAGTGGTTTATGATAAATGTGAAAATGCATATGTTTTTGTTAATGGTATTGGCACATGGTTTGAGTGAGCGGTTTGTGTATAAAATGTCGGTCGTTTGTTTCATATATCTGTTGCCCATCATGATTTATTTACTGGTTCGTTATAAAATATATGGCTTATGTTAGTGGTTTGTGCATCTGTTCTAATTATGCGGTTTATTTACTGGCCAGCCTCGTCGTTGCATATCCAGCGTTAGGCGGCAACAGGGGATGCGTCTTGATGAGAGGTATGTTCCGTACTTGCAGATGGCCGGACTTTACCATCTTGCGAGACTGAACGACAGATGGTTCCGACTAGACGAGCCCCTAGTCAGCGCATTCGTCGAGAGGTGGCGGCCTGAGACGCACACCTTCCACATGCCCTTCGGAGAGTGCACTATCACGCTTCAGGACGTCGCATACCAGCTGGGGTTGCCATCGACGGAGATTACGTTAGTGGGTGCCTTACCGACTTCCACCTTTACATTGAGGGTGGGAGACCTGCTTGGCAGTGGTTCCATGAGTTGCTCGGTGTTTTACCTCCCGAGAACCAGGTGCAGAAATTCGCAGTCAACTGCACCTGGTTTCAGGAGACATTTGCAGAGTGTCCAGACGGGGCAGATGAGGAGACAGTTAGGCGCTTTGCCCGGGCCTATATCATGATGTTATTGGGTACGCAGCTGTTTGCCGACAAGTCCGGCAATCGTATACACATCAGATGGCTACCTTATGTTGCTCGTATACGCATTTCCTTGATGATATCCGGACCATCATGCAGGAGGATGAGGCTGCAGCCGGACGGGTTCAGACGACGGGGACACAGGCACCGCTGGATGTAGATCTGAATGAGCCTGCCACGGTAGCTCCTGCGCATCCTTTTGCCATGGGTGGGACCCCAGCATCGGCCCAGAGTATTGGATCACACTCAGTTGCCGGCCCCTCGTCATCCAGACCCGTGCATGTTGCGCCTATGACCCCGAGACAGCCAGTTCCTGATGACAGCGACGAGTCGATTGAGGATGAGGAGCCACTTATACGTAGGGGTTACCGGACACGGGTGCCACGCCGTTGCGGCACTGGATCGCACCTATTTAGATGATTCATGGATAGTGGTCTATGTCACGTTGTTATATTTATATTGTGTACCTTGTTGGTTGGTTATCATTGTTATGGTATGCACTTTGTTATTATGTTATTTGATATTATGTTATGTACTTTGATGTTTTGTTATGTCATTTAGTTTGATGTATTCTACTTTTACGTTATGCTTTATATTTTGAAGTGCTGTTATTCGTTATCAGTCATCCCATGATATAATGTTGTTTGTTTTAAATATAAATTTCAATCATTTAAAAGACATTCAGCAGAAATATTTGGTACGAATAACAAGTGTCATTACACATAGGAAACAACTTAGTTCAAGACAAGTGTTAATACATTCACGAATAAAAACAACTCGAAGACAAGTGCTAATACATTAAGAAACAAACACAGACATAGCAAATCTCCTACTGATTTCCAGCAATCCCGCTGGGGCCTGCGGCTTGTGGACAACTACGCCTGGTGTGACCTGGCTGCCTGCAGAGGCCACATCTCTTTGGCCGGTTCGGATCTGCTTCATCCATGTTGGTGCGAATTCTTGTGGATCTAGGACGACCCTCCCTCGCACGCCTCATACTCGGATCCGGTATAACGGTAGGCCCGGCATAAGGTGGCCAGAAACCCTCTGGAATGGGAGGTGTAAATCCCATCTGATAGACACCGAAAACGGAACTAAGGCGATATACCTCGTGGACGTAAGGGTGCCATGTAAGCCGTGAATAAGCACAGCATGCCAGTGCGTGCGGACAGGGAAAATGAAGTGCTTGGAAGTATCCACAATCACAAGTCTTAGACCCTAATGAGACCCTGTACGTACCAAGAGAGAATGAACCTGTCGGAGTCATCTCAGCAACAGTGTATTCCGAGTTATCCCTGTCGTAAACAGTCACCGTGAAGTGCCTGGCTGTCCTCAGGTTGGCCTCGATACACTTTACTAGGTATTGACTGAATTGTTGTCCAGTACCCATCTGAGCCTCGGCCTCCCTACCCTTACGGACAAATAGCTCAGCTAGCCTTCCGTATGTGGCCTTCACCAGCGAGCAAACAGGGAGGTTTCTAACCCCCTTCAGGATTGAGTTGACACATTCCGAAATGTTGGTCGTCATGTGCCCGAATCTCCGACCCCCATCACAGTACTGTGTCCACAACGAGTAATCGATTCGGTTCGCCCAGTCATACATTGTCGGATTCTCGGAGCGCAGAATGTCAAACCAGTAGTCGAACTCCACCTCGGTCTTGGCATATGCGGCGTTAACAAGAAGCCTCCGGGCATCTTTTCCCTTGAACGTCAAGGCAAAGTTTGCTGCAACGTGTCGAATACAGAACGCCCGGTACGCAGCAGGGGGTAACCATCCCCCATCAGGAGCCTCGAGTGCTGCCTTGATGCCGTTATGCCTATCTGAAATAACTAACAGACCCGGCTGAGGTGTCACGTGCTCACGGAGGTGGGAAAGAAAGAAAGACCATGACTCAGCATTCTCACCCTCAACTAGTGCAAATGCCACGGGGAGGATGTTCGAGTTTCCGTCCTGTGCAATGGCGACTAGCAGTGTTCCCCCATACTTCCCATATAGAGGATGAAGCAACAGCAGGTCTCGAGCTCGAGCCGGCAACCGCGGCTATAGTATTGGCATTCCGGTTCGAACCACCCGAGCTAGATACCACATCAACCAACTTTGCCAACAGCTCAGGTGTCCTTACCTCGGGAAACTGCCTACGAGAGATAAACATAACCTGCAAGTCCTCCTCACTACCGATTGTGAAACAATCAAACTTCACGGTGTCATGGAGCACCGCTGTTGGAATGCGGTAGAAAAACTTCTTGACCCTTTTAACTCCTTCAAGACCAAGCTTCTCCAGCACAGAGCTAACAAGAGCATCGTAGGTGGTTGTTGGCGTCACGATAATACATAGGGGATCTTTATCAGTGAACTTCACGCCGGACCGAGTTTTTCTCTTAATCGACCCTCTGTAATGTACCAGAACTAGGAAACTCTCCTCACTAGCCATCTCCCCTCTTTGTTGAGAGCAACATGACTTCACAGCATATATATACAGCCTTGGCTCGCACTATATATATATAATTCGAATCTATATGTTTCGAATTATGTAGTATCACAAGCTATCCTAGTAATTCGAATTAACTAAATTCGAATTGGTTAAGTGTAATTCGAAACAACTTGTTTCGAATTACTTAATTATGTGTTCTTCATAGTAATTCGAATTAAATCAATTCGAATTACTTTATTTTGTTGCCTGAGTGTAATTCGAATCATATCAATTCGAATTACATGTAACTATAAT
Organism: Arachis hypogaea; assembly: GCF_003086295.3. Classification (NCBI taxonomy): domain Eukaryota; kingdom Viridiplantae; phylum Streptophyta; class Magnoliopsida; order Fabales; family Fabaceae; genus Arachis; species Arachis hypogaea. The sequence continues at coordinate 3,650,833 of NC_092039.1, read as the reverse complement.
TCGAATCATATTGATTCGAATTATATAATAATTCGTCCTGGTTGATTCATGTATGAATTTTTGATTTGGCTGAATTGAGTAATTTTGAGCTCTCCTTGGCTCATTTGGGTTTTTTACCCTAAAGTATGAGGGAATAACGTTTTTTTTAACAACGTAAATAATAAATTAAAAAAAAGAAAGTTGATTTTAATTTTAAAATTCAAATTTTGAATTAATTAGGTTTATTCATGTTTAGTGGATTCGGGAGTTCAAATTTCGTCTTGTGCATGAAACAATCTATTGGCCAGTAGTAAATCGGTAAATCCTTAAATGGAACTCAGTATCGCCGGCAGATTAGTTTTTGGCCTACCGAGTTGGAAATACCATGAAAAACCAAAATGTTTAGTGAACTTAGGATGTAGCCCATTGTTTACATTGTTCACAATCTCCAATGTCTACTATATAACAGAATTGTTTTTATAATTAAGTTATTCCTAAGTCCTAACTAAAAAAATTAGAATTAACTGAATATCTTTTTACAAATTAAAAGTATTCATCATTCAAAATCTAACTAAATCTAGTGTATATATTTTGGAAAAAAATATTTTGTTAATTTGAATATTTTTTATATAAAAATGATCTAATTACAAAATTAAAAATAATATAAAAATTTAATTAAAAATTTAATAAAATTATAAAAACTAATAGAGTAATTAAATTATAATATTATTATTACTACTTGAATATTTCAAATGTTTAACATATTTTTTCAAACATGTATTGATTTTGTCTCTTGAAATTGTATCGAAGATGGGTAGTTTTATTGAATGAGACATTTGAAGCAAAGTAGGTTGACCAATATATATATTATTTTGATGGATATATTAATAGTGACTGTATATTGCAATGAGAATATATATTTTGGTGTGTGGTTGAAGAATAAATTGCATTGCTTGAAGAGAGTGAGTTTGGTGGGTGCGCGTGCATGATAATGGTGGATGCCAGCCACAACAATAACATTTATTGATGACGCCATACCATTTTGCATCAAACTGCAAAATCTTCATTCTGAACTCACATTTTTTCATCATTGCATTCACTTCTTCCTTCCATTATTATTTACCATTTACTTTTTTACTATATATGTCCTAGCCACCCAGTTTTTATATGAGTTTAATTTTATTCAATAATAATATAAAATATTTTACACAGTTATATAATTATATTTATTTTTTAAAATAATTATTTAAGTAATTAATATAAAAAATAATTATTTTTATTGATATAGTATTATGTAATTAAATGCATGTATAAAATTATTCTACACTCATAATCAGTGACGGACCCAAAAAAATTTAATTGTGGAGGCAAAAAAATAATAAAATTTAGATATAGATATTTTTTTTTGTTTTTCACAATATTCAATAAGTTAAGAACTAATCTATTATGACTTTGAGTTTTATTTAAGAGGGTCAATAAATTACTACACACACGAAATGAAATTTGAACTCCCAACACTTGTTTAAGCTGACGATTAAGCTAATCACTCGACCAACCCAAATTTATTTAGACATATTTAAAATTTTAAATTAGAACTATCTATATATATTGATAAGAATTATAAAAATATACACACAATCACTTGTTACAGTATTTAAAATAATAAAAAAATAATTTCACTCAGTATAATATTTAAAATAATAAAAGAATAATTTATAATGACTTTTTTTTATTTTTAACATGACTAAATATTATTTTTTTTATATATGTTCTTAAACAATTATTTTATTTTTTATTATCTCATATTTAATTATAAAATCTACTTATTATAATTTTTATGATATAAATAAATTTTTTATCCAAAATAATTACTATAATCAAAACTATTTTAATAATAAATATTAATAAAGTATATTAATATATAGATAATATGTTTTTTTATGTTAAATATTTTTTAAAAAGTCACTAATAATTTAAGTTGTATTTAATTAAAAAACTAAAATTTTAATTTAATTATCAACTAATTAATTAATATAATAAATTAATTATCACTATTTTTTGAATTTATTTATTTTTTATTTTTATATTAAATTAAATTTAACAATATAATTATTATTAAATGTTAAGTTTAACAAAATATTTTTTTAACATAAAATATAAAAAAATATTTATATTTTATTTTAGATAAATATAATATAATAAAAGATATATATATGTATATATATATATATATATATGTATGTATTAGTTTTTTTTAAATTTTGTGGGGGCAAATGCCCCCTCCTCCTTCAATGTAGATCCGTGCTTGTTCATAATGCATCAATTTTTTTTTATATTTGAAGAAATTTATATTGCCTTCTTAACCAATGTATCACTATTTTTAAAATTTATTACTAAAATATTATTATTTTTAAATTATTTAGTTAGATGTCACCATTTTTTTTAATTAAGAGTGAGATTTAAATTCGCGACTTCCAGTAAGTATAAGAACATTATACCATTTAAGTTATTGTTCGTTTTGAGTTATTATCCGTTGGGTAAATGTGACCGTTTTACTATAATGACATCTATTAATTTTATTTAGTATGCTGATTAGGAGGTATTTATGCAGTGTGCGTTCCTTATAGGGGGTGGAAAAAGGTCAGACGGCTTGCCAGGGACTTTGACCTGTATTTGGCCTGACTTGGCCTGTCTTGTTATAAAATAGACACAGACTCAAATTCTTATAAAAGTCTTATTATATTAATAGGCTAGACTCAAGCTCACTAATTAGTCTTATTGGTCTGTTAGGCTTACCTGGCCTATTAATATATAATTACATATATAAATAATTTTTTTATTATTAACAGAATTATGAGATATTTTACCTTTATTATATTTAATTATAAATAGTTTTGTATATTTTTTAAATACTTTAAAGTTTAAAATTTTTTATAAATATTAAATATGTCATATTACATATAAATATATTTTTTAAAAAATAAATTTTTTATTAAATAATATTTTTATTTTTGTAAAAAAAAATTTATCAAACATTTTAACAGATTTCAGGTCAGATCAGACTGAATAACGGGCCAAATTTAATACTTAAAAAAATATATATAGCAAACTGCAGGTCAAGTTGCAGGTCAAACTCAGGTTAATTAACTATATAACAGATCAAACCTGTTAAAAATAAAGTTTAACCTAACCTGTCCTGTTTCCACCCTACTTTCTCATTAAGAAAACGCTAAAATAAAAAGAATTGACGTAGTTCTATCATCCACATGCAACAAATTATTATGATAAATTCAAAAATCAACTAAAAATAACTGTCAAATTAATTACTATTTTAATTTGTATATATTTACAATCGGTTTTCACATATTTTTATTATATATTTTATATAAATAACAAATTTTTTGTGCATAATATATAATATGATTAATTAATATTTTTTCTCTAAAATACTTACTAAACATAATTACCTTGTAGGTAACTTATCAAGAGTCTCTCACAATACATAATAAAAAGGAATTAATTCAAGTTTTATCACACGTACTAATAACCTTCATTATTCTTTGACATTTTTTGTTTGGTTCAGCACACATTATTGTACATATATATATGTATGTGGCTGTATGCCTTCTTATACTAATTGAGAGAGGAATTGAAGCTAAGCATGTGTAAGTGTAAGGTTGATTATTATATAATATATATTAATTATTAATGTTGAGAATACTCGTAAATTGAAAGTGAAGGAGAGCAACAATATGATGAAGGAGTTAGTTTAAGATGTCGGCATAGACTTGCTACCAAAACTTGCTCTAAAAGACCATGAAACCACTAATTACTCCCTTTTACTTCAAAGTTACTGTTACTTCTATATGAAACATACATTATCATCCAAATCTACTTTATGTCCCACAATGTTATGTACTTGTTACTAGAAAGTAAAGTTACTGTAATTATATGGTCCCCGCCCTCAAACCTTTAATATGTTTGGATTATTATTATATAAGGTAAGCTCTAGTAATAGTCTTTTGCCTGTGAATATCAATTAATGTTCTAAGTAAGTATGTCCTCTTTCAATACGGAAAAAGCTAACTCACTGTTGTTATTCTTATTCTTAATGTAGTAATATGAAGAGAGATGCTAGGTATTTCTGTGACAAAGCAACAATGTCCATTAATTTCTGTTTGCTGTTGCTATCTCTCAAACAAGAGAAACATCATTGAATTCCGGATATTAAATTATAAATAAAAAAATTACAAATTGACAAGAAATGTTCTAATTATGGAATATTGAATAATAAAATTTGAAAGAACAAAAAAGAAAATAATACAGTAAAAAATTCAAATACAGTCGACTTCACTTGAAATTGATAGTTAAGAAAATAATACAGTAAAAATTTAAATACAGTCGACTTCACCTGAAATTGATAGTTGAAAATAATTAGATAAAAATTTAGTCAAATTATCTAATAACTCTCGGTTATCAATTTCATTTGAAGTAATTGCACCTGAATTCTAACAAATAATATTGGTGCATATAATTCAGTTGATTATGGCTACAATGATGATTCTTGGTTCCAACACCCGCATGCTTTCTTGTATTCTAAACACCCCTTCACTTGTTCCTACACTCACTCTAATTCTTTTTTTCACCTATAAATCCCAACCACCCCTTAATCCATTCTCTCACTCAAAAACAAACACCATTATATTATTATTATTAATAATGGCACTGTCTGGCTTTGAAGGCTTTGAGAAACGCTTGGAGCTCCATTTCTTCGGTGACGACCCCTTCCATTATTTGGGTCTAAGAAGCCTTGACTTTGATCAATGCATAAACCAAACCCTGCAAGCCGTGCAATGCACGGTGGTTTCCGCCGTGGGTAACTCCTTCTTCGACGCCTATGTCCTCTCGGAATCAAGCCTCTTCGTGTACCCAACGAAGATCATAATCAAAACATGCGGCACCACACAGCTCCTGAAATCGATTCAACCATTGATTTTCTATGCTGACACCCAACTTGGGTTGACCCTGAGGTCGTGCCGTTACACGAGGGGAAGCTTCATATTCCCAAGCGCACAACCTTTCCCTCACACAAGCTTTAAGGACGAGGTGTCCTACTTGGAGGACACCCTCCCTCCAACGCTTCATAACCGTAAAGCCTCCATAATGCCCTCTAACTCCTCCTCACATGCGTGGCACGTGTTCACAGCCACGTACTACCAACAACCGCACAAGCCCTACACCTTGGAGATCTGCATGACGGATCTTGACCCGATTCTCGCCCGAAAATTCTTCCGTCCTCGTAATGACGGAAAAACCGGTGACTCCGCCGGAAAAGAAATGACGGAGTTCACCGGGATCGATCAGATCAACCAGGAGGCGCTAATTTGCGACTTCGCGTTCGATCCGTGCGGTTACTCCATGAACGCCATGCATGGGGAGTGGTACTCTACCATCCACGTCACTCCTGAAGACGGTTACAGCTACGCGAGTTTCGAGTGCGTGGGGTCCACCAATAACGGAATGGAGATAGACGTGCCTCACGTTTTCAGGAAGGTCATTCAGATTTTCCGACCGGGTACCATGTCCGTTTCGATAACCTCCGCTGGCGGCGATTTGCGGAGAACGGTGGTGAGTGCGGTGGAGGCTATGGGGTTCAAACGCAGAAGTTGCGCCATGGATGAGTTCCCTGAAGCAGGTAGCGTTGTCTTTCAAACTTTCACGGCGATTCGCCGGAAAAAGAAAGAGGTTAATTAATTTAGAGATTAATTAGTTGAAAGAAAAATAGGGGTGGTGACGTGGCCTAATGTGATTGGTTATTATGGATGATGAATATTGTTGCGTTGACTTGTCTAGGAAGCTTTTTCTTTTTTTAGGATAAATTCCTAGGTGTTAATTAGAGCAAGAAAAGAAAACTAAGGTGGTGGTGTTATATTTTATTTATATTTAATTTCTAACTCTTGATGAGCTGAGATTTGTGGATTTTGTTACTTGTTTTTCTCAATGTAATAAGTGACACGTTTAAATATGAATGAAAGATAACATCGTCACTATTATTATTAATCTCCTTAATATATTTTTTTCCTTGATTTATTAGAGAGATATGGTATGGAAAAAAAAAAAAAGAATTAAAGGGGGGTAGCTTAGTGAGGTTAGAGTGGAGGAGGTTGAGGAATTGAATGATATTCATCATCATAATGCACCCCACTTAGGGTTGTCACGCCTAAGATTTTTGAAGATGTGTGTGTGTAGTAGTGAGTGAGTGGGTGTAAAAGTGCTCTCGTCTTATTCATTCTTGCATTATTCATCATAAATTCGAATAGCTAATAAGAAAAACATTATTCATGGTCGTTATACATATAATTTACTTCACGAATAATTATAATTAATTAACAATGCTATTATTTTCCTGTGATGCCGTGTCATCGCATTTGGATTTCATAACAGCATTACTTTATAAGCTAAGTTGCACATGCATTATATACATATTTATTTATATAGTAATTAAGAAGAGCTGGTGGGGTGGTGGCACATTTTAGAGATATATCAACCTCCAAAAGTGGACTATTTAATTTATGGATATTATATCCAATATAATAGTGAAAAATAAAAATGCAGAATATACCACACACAAACCCACAAATTATAATAATAATTATTTTAAGTGTTCAAAAACGAATAATTTTTATAACTTGATAGCGATTAAGAAACTTAAAGTGCACGTGGCCATAATTGAATTTGGGTGACACGCCATATACAAGCATATTAGAAGGGGGAAGTAGAAGACAAAAGTAGGAGACAGGTTAGAGAAGCAATAATAATGTTCCAAATTCCAAGCTGCTTTTTAGTAATTAACAAACTAGGAGATCTTCCAAAAAGGTTCATAATTAGTATACCTGTTTGTCAATAATACAAGCTACATATTATTTATATATAACCCGGGCCTATAATACAAATATATACATAATGATTTGTTGGGTGACATTAGTGTGCCTTTGTTTATTGACTCGTGAAATTAAAGGATAGTATGTACGGTTGGTATATATGTCAATGTAATAAGGATATTCTTGTTCTTCATATTTTCTTTGTATGTGTACTGTTAGTTATACTTATTATTTCCTTAAAAATTACTTATTAAGAGACGTTAATAACTCAATATAGGGTTTTTTTTTATATTTAATTTAAACATAATTTTAAAAATAATAATACTATTTATATACCAAAAACTTATTAATTATATGTATCTAAATTATTTTTTATTTGACAAAACAAGGAAAATGTAGTGTTGATTATTAAAAATATACTAATATCAAAATAACTGGTGTATATTTAGAGTCAGTTTAGATTAACTTTTAAAAGAGTATTTATTTTTTTATTTTTTTAAATCTTTTTTTAACCAACAAAAATTATTTTACATTTGGATAAATTTTTTAAAAAGAATTTTCAAATATTAAAAATATTTTTTGTTTATGTTCTTTTACAAAGGAACATATTGTTAGTTTTCAGAAAAATAAATAATTTATTTTTTTAATAAAAATACTTTTTATTAAAAGACATATTTAAATAAATTTTAAATTAAATAAAAATACTTTAATTTATTTAGAAAAAAGAAATTTAACTCAAAAAATCAATCCAAATTAGTACTTATTATAAAGAATATATACATAGTAAAATTGATTCTAGAAGTATTAATTTTACTTAAAAAAAAAACTTTCCGAACATGTATTTTTTTTTTTACATGTGAATATATATCGTTCAAATTATCAACATATATATTATCCTAAAAAATTCTCTCAATTAAACGAGTCAAATAGCATTATTCTCAATTAAGAGGCAACTCATTTGAAGGTTCATTTATATATTATTTTGTAAGCTAGTAATAGGGAGTTGGTTAGTCAAGTCAAGAAATAGTTCGTTAAACATTCTGTTTTGTTCTTTTAATTTTTTTTTTTCAGAATTGAACGCTTATTACTAGTAGAATAAAAAGAGTTACAAAAACTTATTAATATTAATTCAAGCAATATAGAAATTTTATTATTCAAATCCATTTATCCCATTAGCATGTATTGGATTCTGATTTAACTCCCATCTTAATTCTTACCTATACCATATCATAGTAAGATGATTGATTACATAACACTTGCCATGACTATTTTCTGATTTCTGATCTCAATCACTTAACCTCAAAGCTTTGCGGGTGATAAATTAAGCTTTTGGAATATTATTGCTCTGATTATAAATTTAAATACTTTAATAGTATGAGGAGAATTATTCATCAAGCAGCTGGTTTGCCCGAGAGGTTAAGGGGGAAGACTTAAGATCTTCTGCACATAAGTGCGCGTGGGTTCGAACCCCACAGCCAGCACTTTTGGCTTTTTGGTCTTAGCATATTTTTCGGCTAATTTTTGGTATTTTGTTGGGCTTCTCCATACTGGTATTTGGGCCATGTCAAAAATTGTTTGGGATCTTAAGCGGGCTTTATTTATAAAAACCTTGTTGAGGTTTAGGAATTAAATTGTCTTAATGTACAAGACCAAAAAATAATGTTAATGTGGTTTACCGAAAAAAATAATTATGTTAATATCAATGTGTATTTTTCTTTTTCATCTATGCGTTTATATAAGCAGGTGGTACATAAAAACTCAATTACTTAGGTGATAACCATAAATAAAATGGTGCAAGAAATTAAACAAATATTCGGTTTTGACAAGTCTAGACTACATTCAAAAGTTTTTTTTATTGTTTACGGTATCTTTTAATTTAATAGGTTAGAAATTAATTCATTGTAAATCTAAATTTTATTTAAGAGTTCATTGCTGATTAATAGATTATTGTATATATAAAATAAAATTTAAATTTTTATACTTACTTAAACAAATGAGTGAGTTAATTACTTGATCAACTCTAGTTGATTTTCATTCAGAAGTTAGTAAATGAAATATACAAAGTAAGTAACTTGATAAGAATAAGATACCAAAAAGACCAAATGTTAGAGGGGAAAAAAAATAAGGAGGGTTGGGTGATGATGCACTTTCAGGTTCCATTGGCAATATGAGAAAGTCATATGGTGTGTTGGAGGTAGGAAAGAAAATAGAAAAAAAGATGAGAAGAAAGAAAATAAAAAAAAATTTGTGTGTTATTTGGATATAGAGAAAATAGATGAAAGGAAAGTAGAGAGAATTATTTTTTTTGTTTAGATAAAAAAAAAGTGAAAAAAAATATAAAGACATAAAATTATATTAAATACCCTTATCTATATTATATGTAAATTATAATTTATCAATGATAAAAGATAAATATATAATTTTATTAATATTTGTATATTTTTTTTATTTTCATCTCATTTTTAAATAAAAATATTTTAGTAAGTCTCACACCATTTTTTTTCTTTCTATTCTATTTTTCTATCTAAATAAAAAAAATTTACTTTTTTATCTATTTTTTTCCTATTTTCTTCCCCTTCAAATTCTCTCTATACAAATAATGTATTAGTGCTTTATGGCACTGGCTTCATTGTACTATTTATTATTTTAAGGCTGAAAATTATTATTATTCAAGGGTTATTAGATTAAATAATACTATATATTTAAATTTTTTTATAAACTAAATATAATTAAATTAAATAATAAAATTTAAAATAATATTAATTAAAATTAATTTTTATTATGTTAAACTAACTTATTTAAATTTAATTAAAAAAAAATTTAATATGTAATATTATTCTTATAATTTTCACTTCGCTTCCCCAAATAAAAGTGTCAACTAATTAAACTGCATCTGGAGATTAAATAATTATTCATCAACCTTTTGTCTTATTATTAATCATATTTGTCACTTTATTTTCCCTATTAGTAATTTGACTAATCTTACTTAAGAAACTTGTCTATCTCTTTCACTATATATATATATATATATATATATATATATAACTAATGAGAAAGCAACTTTGCCTATCTTCCAACCAATCCGATATTATTTAAAGGAAGGTTTGAGTAAGATTTTCCTATTATAAGTAGAATTTTATAATTTTATTTTATTTAAAAAAATAGCATTGAGGCTGTGTAATTTAGGGAAAACTACTAAAAATATCTATGAAGTTTATGAATGTCGATAAAAATACTTATAAACTAAAAAATGAAAGCTGTACTTATAAAAGATGGATTTCGTACGATAAAAATATTAAAAATTTAATTTTTTATTTTTTAATAAAATTTCTAAACTACCTCATCTTCAACCTCAACTCACTTTATTTTCAACCTTTCATAACTCAACCTGCTCTTTAAAATTCTTGCCATGGTGTTTGAAACTACTCTTACAAAAGATCAAGCTAAAATCAATAGTAGTGGTAGTGGTGGAGGATCGAATCTCAACTGGTTCAGTCATAAATTTACAACCCATACTCAAACTAAATCAATCAAACACAACAAAATACTCAAAACATAAAAATTTTTAAATTCATTCATATAATTTCAATTCACTTTAGCAAAACTAGAAGCAGAGAAACATCTATCAACTATAAAAAACCAACAAATTCCATTCATCCACTTTAAAATTTATTTCAGGAAAAATCAGAAGTAGAAGTAGCCGTCAACCGAATTTTCTGTAAATCAATCTTAGCCTTTATAAAAAATAGAAACAAATTTAAAAAAATTAGAACAATATCTTTTTAGTAGTAACCAAATCAATTTTCGAAAAGAAGAAAAATAAAATAAAAAATGTTTTAAAAAAGAGCTTTTTCTCATCGACTGTAACATCGTCGACAGCAAAACCTCCATCAGCAGCGCCACCTCTCTTTCTTCTCCTATTTTTCTTTACTGAACCCTCTTTCTGCAGCACCACGATCCCTCTCTCTTTTTAGGCGCACGACGACGGTGTTATTTTCGGCTGGATCAGGCGCTCTATGACAGCATTCTCCTTAGGTTGGGTCACAGGCGTGCAACAAAAGTATTGTAGTCATCTTGAGAATGAGAGGGGAAAACAATGAGAGGGGAGATTGGCAGTGACGGGTAGGTGAGTGGCGGATGGTGGTGAGGAAGTAGGAGGAGAATTATGTGAAAGTTTTTGAGAGAGGGTGAAGTGAGGAGAAAAGAAGAAGTGAGAAAAAATGGAGTGACAGAAAAATAGGGTTAAGGTGAAATAGTTTAGAAATTTTATTAAAAAATTAATAAAAAATTAGGATTTGAATATTTTTATCATACAAAACTCATCTTTCATAAATACAATGTTAATTTTTTAATTTATAAATATTTTTTTCAGTATTCATAAATTATTAAATTTCATGGATATTTTTAATAATTTTTCTATAATTTAAATGTAATAGTATTTCCGTCGTTAAAAAAGAAAATAATAAAATACCACTAAAGTCTAACCTACTTAGAAGATATAAAAGTTTAAATTTCTTAAATTTCGTCCCTGAACCCTATAGAAGGAAGTTTCCTATTTTTGGAATCATAGAGCTAATAATAATAATAATAATAATAATAATAATAATAATAATAAGATTTAATTACTTTGTTAGTCCCTATAGTTTCGTGAAATTTTCAATTAGGTTCTTATACTTTTTTTCTTTTTAATTAAGTCTCTGTACTAATTTTTTTTTCAATTAAGTCATTCTTAGTAGTAATTGGCTTAATTTTATAGAGACCCAACTAAAAAAAAAGAATTGGTATAGGGACCTAAATAAAAGAAAAAAAAGTGTAAAGACCCAATTAAAAAAAAATTGGTGCAAGGACTCGATTAAAAGAAAAAAAGTATAGGAACCTAATTGAAAATTTCGCGAAACTATAGAGTAATTAAACCTAAGAATAATAATAATAATGCCAATGAGTTATAATTCAAATGACACAATCTCTTTATACTCATTTAAGAGATCGCGAATTCGAGTCTTCTTATATTTGGTAAATAATAATAATAATAATAATAATAATAATAATAATAATAATAATAATAATAATAATAATAATAATAATAATAATAATAGTAATGATGATGATGATAATAATATAGGTATTAATTAAGACAGGTAGTCCTTTATCTAAAGAAATTTGGAACTATGTATTGTTCCAAAATCTCTTCCTATGGCCTTCTAGCTTGTTAATGTATCAGGTACCTTATTATAAAAAAATATTTTTTAAATATAATCCTGTAAAATTTAAATTTGTTATTTTAGTTCTCGTCATAAAATGTTGATGTGACATGTTTTACAATGTAATATTTATATAAGCATTTAATAGAATAAATTAACGATGAGAACTAAAATAGACAATTTTTAAATTATATATATGATACTAAAATCAGAAGAAAAATTTTATAAATCAAAAGCCAAAAACATATATTTCAGAGAGGACAAAAATTTATTTAAGCCTTCATTTGATTATCAAAATTTATGATTCCTTAGCTTAAAATCCAAATGCAGTTATTCAATCATTGCACCAACTATATTTATAAATTTTTAAGCTTTCAAAAATGTTGTACTCAACGTTTCAATTTCACTCGTCTATTTATGTTTCTAATTATAGTAGTGTTAAGATCATTTTTAATTTTGGAATATGAATAATAATTTATTTTAAATTTTTGTTAATATTAATTAGACGAAATATATATTTCATCATAAAATATTTGGTGATCTCATAAAAATGAAAACCAATAACAAACTATAAAAGAAATTATTCATTTAAAAATGCAAAACTTTTTAGGAGATCACTTTTGATAAAGATACTAAATTTTTTTTTAAGACGTTTATATATGTCATGATATTATTAAACATTTTTATTAAATCGGTTAATAATTTGTTTTTTAATAAACCAGAATAAAATTGGTTTATTATAGTAACAATAATAAACTCAATTGTCTGGATTATAATTATTAGACACGTTTCGATCCGATCGATTTATACAATTTGAACCGAATCATGTTTAAATTTTTTGATAAAAAGATAAATATATTTTTTATTTTTTTTCAAAAAAAAAAATAACAAAAAACTATGGTACAGTGGACTTTGTAAATTAGCCGATTTAATTTTATTCTAATTTATTAAAAAATTAAAAAATAATCAATTTATTAATACGTTTAATAATAATACGACACATAAATATATTTAAAAAATACGCTTTAAATTTTTTATGGGAGCATCCTCCAATTTTTTTAATGGAACAATAATCTCTCGTATGAACACATATTTCATATTTGACATGTTTTTGGGTCATCAAATATAAACAAGTCAACAGCATAAATTGTTTTGAACATGTTACGTGTGAATTTGCGAATCAATGACAATGATGGAGGAGGAATTCAATACCAATATTCAATGTTACATCTTCAAATCTTTTGAACCAATTAATAATTAACTTTCGTGTTCCTAACTTTTGAGAGGAGTAATGATATAATACCAAACTTTTAGTATTCTTCTTACTTTGTTAGTGAGTGCTTAAATGGTGGCAGTATTTAATAACGAATTTAGTTAAGGATTTATCTCTACTTTGTGCTCAAAGATATATGGTAAGATTATAAAATAATTTTTTTATTCAAAACACAAAAAATTAAACTTTTTAATATATTTATTAAAAAAATAAAAAAATTTATTAATAATAATCTTATTGTATGCGCTAAAAGTATATATTAATTAAGCTTTTTAGTTAAAATATATTTTAAAGACATAGTTAAAAATAGTAAAATACAGTGTAAAATTTTAAGTTTTTTAATCTATTTAATGTATTAAAAATATAAAAAATAATTTTTTAAAAAATGTTATTTAAACTTTTTTTATAATACTCTTACAATGTATCCTAAAAAATATATTAGCAATATTCTTGTATAAATTATTGTATAAAAAATTGAAGCTTCTAGGATATTTATTGTATTTCTTTTTTTGAAAAACTTTTATTGTGTTTACAAATATTTTTAACCAAACCAAACTCATTTTTTTAAATCTAAAAAATATTGATTATTTTCAATATCTAGTAATTAGGAGAATTATTAGAATGGTGTAAATTATTAAAGGTTGAAAATCATTTTAACAAAGAAAAAAAACAAGAGAATCTGGGTGGGACACGTCTTGGACCAGGTGGAAGTTATAACCCTGTCATGCAATTGGCCCAACCTCAAAATTCATCTCTAAAGCTTGATTGTATTTATAGTTGAAAATTCAATACCAAAATAAAAAAATGCATCAAAATAGAATTTACTGAATTTGATATTTGATTTATCTAAAACACATAAATCTATCTATCTATCTATCTATATCATATAAAAATTAATGGTATTTACTCTAATGTCTAAAAGATATTGTCTAATTTAATTTATCTAAAATACACATAAATCTATCTATTTATCTATCTATCTCTCTATATCATATAAAAATTAATGGTATTTACTATAAAAGATATTATCTAATTACTAAAATAAGTTAAATAATTAATTTTAAATTTAAAAGTATAAAAATTAAAAAATAAATATTTTAAAATAATTCCAAACAAAAAACACCGTAAAATTAGCCAAAATTAATATCAACATATAATAAAATAAACTTATGCCAATTACTTTTTGTATCTATACTACATTAATAAGTTTACGTAAATAATTAAATTTCTATATAGTATTAATATATCATTTATTATCAATTGTTATAAAATTTAAATTAATTTTGATATACCATTAAGCAAAATTTTAAATTTTTTAATTAATTAACTTAAATAAATATCATTACTCAATTAAATTTAAAAATAACAGTTAAACACAATAATAATTATTATATATTTTTACAAATTAACTTTTAAATTTAACATGAATTTGTATATTATCTAATCTACTTTTAAATAATATAATATTTTAAGTTTTTACTATATGGTATTATTCATTTAAGTTTTTGAGTGGATCTTAATCTAATGTGATTAGATTTGATAAAAATTCTATTATTAAAGCTTGAAGCATGAAAAGATTTGAGTAGGTTTTGACCTCAATTTGCTGAGTGAGTTACAAGTGTAGTGTGTTGTTTCTCCTTTCTTTGTTTCTTTGTTTCTGCGAAGACACAAACCCAGCCATGCACTCATAGAATAGAATCTCTCAAATCCTTGTCCCTCTCTTACTCTCTCTCTCTCTCTCTCTCTCTCTCGTGTTTTTTGTGTGAGTCTCTTTCATTCTCTCTCTTGTGAACCCCATTTGGACTCTTTCTTCCTACCACGGCTTTCCCTTTGATCCTTTCTCTCTCTCTGCAACCCAACGAAAAGTACAATTCTTTCTTTCATTTTCTACAACCCCACTACACACGCCTTCTGCTTCTCTTTCTCTCTTATTTTTCCTTCCATCAAACGCCAGAAAAAATGCCTCACCCTTTTGTTTCCTTTCTGGGCTTCCTCTCCCTCTCTCTCTAGGGTTCCATTCTTTCTCAGCTTTCTTCTCTAGCCTCCTTCAAAATCATTCTCTCTCCCAATTCAACAACTACCCTTTTGTTTTTCTCAACCTCTGATCACGGTTCACACCTCAAAATCCTATCTTTCCTCCCCCTTGCTTATTTTGCCCCTCCCTAGGGTTTTTGTTTATTTTCCTCCCAGAATAAACAGCTGAAGGATCAAGCTTGGAACCACAATGTGGATTTTCAGAAGCTCGTAGCTTGCAGCTTCCACCCTGGATTGCCTAATTTAGCTTTTAGTTTGTGCTTTTTGCTTTTTGAGCTCTTTGTGTTTCTTGCTTTTTTTAGCTGCACACCTTCTGTTTGAAGAATGGGCTGTGTCAATGGCAAGTGTTGTAACCGGTACTCCACACCGTCAGAGGGTGGCTCCAGGGACTACAGAGAACTTGGCCCTTACCGTGCACAAAGGAAGCACATACTCACTCAGAGACCATTGGAGGTAGCTACTGTTCCTTCACATAACTTCACTTTGGAGTATTCTGTTCTAACCCAGAGGGGATACTACCCTGATTCACCTGAGAAGGAAAACCAAGATAGTTTCTGCATTAGGACTCAGATTCAAGGTAACCACAGTGTCCATTTCTTTGGTGTGTATGATGGTCATGGTCAATTTGGTGGACAGTGTGCAAACTTTGTTAAGGATAGGTTAGTAGAAACATTGTCTAGTGACCCTGCATTGTTGGAGGACCCTGTTAAGGCTTACACTTCTGCATTCTTAACAACGAATTACGAACTGCATAACAGTGACGTTGATGATTCAATGAGTGGTACCACTGCAATTACAGTGCTTGTTATTGGTGATACCCTTTATGTAGCTAATGTTGGTGACTCAAGAGCAGTGCTAGCTGTTAAGGACGGGAATAGAATTATTGCTGAGGACTTGTCCTCGGATCAGACACCGTTCCGGAGAGATGAATATGAGAGAGTGAAGCTTTCTGGGGCAAGGGTGTTGAGTGTTGATCAGGTAGAAGGGCTTAAGGATCCAAATATCCAAACTTGGGGCGACGAAGAGAGTCAGGGTGGCGATCCTCCAAGGTTGTGGGTTCAAAATGGAATGTATCCTGGAACTGCTTTCACAAGGAGTGTTGGGGATAATTTGGCAGAGACTATCGGTGTCATTGCTGTTCCTGAGGTGTCAACAGTCCAGCTTACACCGAATCATCTATTCTTTGTTGTTGCAAGTGATGGGATATTTGAGTTCCTATCAAGCCAAACTGTTGTTGACATGGTATGACATGCTACCTATTTCTTCTTTAATTCTATATCTTTCCTTCCAAATGTCCATTTTTTAAGTATTGTTATTCAGATGGTGTCTAAATTTTTCTTCTCAATCCATTCTAATGTTCAATGTTGTTTTTAAACTAAATAGCAAAGGCTTCAATTCTTTGCCCTGAATTGGAAATAGTTCACAAGGCAAACCTAGCAATGCTATTGCTAATAATTCTTTATTGTTATTTTACTTCAGGAAATGTTATGACTCAGTGTCTTGATGAATTCTATGATTTTTTGTAATGGTGCAGGCAGCAAGCTATTCAGATCCCCGTGATGCGTGTGCCGCCATTGCTGGAGAGTCATATAAACTATGGTTGGAACATGAGAACCGAACAGATGATATAACAATTATCATTGTTCAGATCAAAGGCCTGTCAAATGTATGAATTACTTGAATATTATACCCTTCTCATTTGTATTTTATGCTTTCTAAATTTAGACCTGCATAAAGATTTCAAATTTGTAGTGTCCCATCATATTCTTACCCCCTTGCCTGTGTCACCATCCTTCCAAAATTTGATTGTGCTGTTTTGTTAATATGCTGCTCACTTGGAAGTTATCTTAGGCCAATTCTATTCAGATAATTATTTGTTAAAGGTTTCCTACTGTATTTAGTATTATCTGGATCTGGGGTTTTGATTGGGTTGATAAGCACGGCAACATTTTACACATTTGTTTCTCATACATTCTTCTTGCAAGCATTTTATACAGAGCTAAAAATTCTATTGGTGGTTCAATCATTTGATTCTCTCCTATCATTTGATTATTGGCTTGTTTATCTAATCTTTAAATTTTTGTGTAGTTAGGTTCATCTCAAGTTGGATCAGGTGACATCAATGCCAGTATGTTAACAAGGTCCAAGAGGGGAAACGGAACATCAGAGACATCCACTACTACTGTGTCGGAAGTTTCTCGTTCTGTGAGGAGTGGAATCTCCGATTTACAGACATGTCAGCATGCAGTCTCAATGAGAAGTCCAGCTATAGTCGCTCCCTCACCAACTGGTCAAAGACCAATATGATTGCTACAATCTCACTAGCATCATTTCATATTAATGGTTTATTAGTTTCTGCAAAGACTTCACAGATTTATCCTTTTCCATCAACAGTGTTCAAATAGAGGCTTCATGGAACAAGACCAAGTATCTTTGTTATTTCTCCTTTATGGTACATATCTCTCTAATATTTATTTTCTATTCCTGGTGTCATCTACATTATCATCGTAAATTACTACAATGCCATTATGTTCATCGAGTCAAAATGGTGGCTCAATTTCATTGGAAACATTAGCTTAAAGTTATACCAGTGTAATTTAATCATAGTTCTATGTATATATGTATATTCCATCTATTCTCAATATTCCAATTCTGGTTACATATCATCATTTAACCATGCAGAACCACTTGAACTTGTCTTCTCAGATGACACGACAACCTCGACACTCCAGATTTATGCTCTCCAGATTTATGCATTGGAAGAGTATTCATAAATTACTTGAGTTGATGGAGAGAGGATGATGCAGGGAGAATGGCTGGTGACTAACTCCTTCGTATTGAATTATTGTAAATTGGTCAGCTTTGAAGGGCAAAGCAAGATGCTGTTGAGAATGTAAATTCATTATCCTCGCTCATGCTGATGCTGAGTCCAGTGTAATATAACTGTTTCCTTCCTCCTTGAATATGAAATTGGCAAATTGCATTTCATAATTACTTTCAAGTTTTAAATTATTGGAAGTGTTCAATTGAAAAAGATAGCTTAACCAAATTCTCGAATAAGTCATGCATTATTTTAATATTAATCAAAATTAAGAGAAGGGGAGGGATCATAATTTTGAATTTGGTAGGTGTTAAAAGTTAATTTTTTTTCACTTTATTCCTTTTTTGCAAAATTATAATATGCCATTTCATCACAATAGAAAGTTGTAAAACTCTTTAAAATCCAACAAATTAAAATTGTCTGATTATTTATAGGTTCTGTTTTTCTTGTGGTCTTGATTTATAGGTTCATTGAATGCAACAAAATATAAGGCCCCTTTTCCAACTCAGCATGTTGTGGATTCAAGGACCATAATAAGCATATGCATAAGTTTCATTGTCCACAATCTCATCATGTCTCCAAAGTTTCAACATTTTGAATCCTATAGGCTTTACAAATTGTTTGATTAGTGATGGGTCTAACATTAACCAATCAATATCCTTAAAAAACAGTACCAAATTGTCTGTTATATGAAAAGATATCCTACTATTTCTAATGCTTACGTTCAGGTAACATGTTCAGTAATCTTACACCACATTTTACATAGGTTTGTCATATCAATTCCCTTTTGGTGAAACCAAACAAGAAATAGAAAAACTATGGATAGATTTTAGCTTCTATAATTGTATACGTTAAATAGAGAAACTCTCTGCCGAAGTATGAATTATACGTTATAATCTTTTAATATTATTCGAAACTTTGATATGAAAAAATAATGCTTGCATAAGGATATATGCCAACATTCTTTTAGTATTCTTAAAGTTAATTGGACAATAGTTCACATACACAATTAAATTTTCTGCCAATTTTATTGCTAAATAGTGTGTTAAACTTTACTACATTTTTACACAATTAACAGTTAAAAAACTTCTGTTCACTGTATCAATTCCTTTCCAATGTGTGAAACTCATGGAAACCAAATAAATATAAAAAAGAATTCATCATACAAAATTTCCTAACCAACATCACCTTAGAAAAACTAAGTATACAAAAAGTCAAGCCACTCGGAAGTATATAGAGAGCTTCTCAGCTATGCCATCCTGCAACAAGTTACACTGTTCCAACAACTTGCTTAACTGATCAGCTTCTTTGGTTGAATTTTCTTTCGTTAATGCTTCACTGCTAACATTGTTCAAACCAAAAGTATAAGCTGTATTTATGCTCGCATCAACATGGAAAGTGGTTTCAGCATTCCTCTCGTTATGAAATACATCATTTGAGTCTTTCTGAGGAATCTGTTGAATCGCTTTTGGCTCTGAATGACCATACACAGGAAGAGGAGTGTCAAAATTAACACTTATTAATTCATCTAAAGTAGGGTTAAGATTATAAGATGAAGTGAAACTTGCATCAAATCCCATATCCAGATCCGAACTTGGAAAACCAACATCATGAGATTCTGAGATATAAGCCATGGAGATATCCCCACAACATAAACTCATCAATCGCCAGTTGAAAATCCGACGAAAAATCGTGCCCCAGTGAGGAACTACACGATAGCCTGAGCCATTCAGCTCCAGTCTAGAACAGGTTTGAATTGTGACATGTGCCTCTTTCGTTGCCAATGGGGCTCCCATCATCTTACAAGTATGAGTCAGATACAGGATCAAGCAATTTTCGAGCTGTATCCTCTGGTTCTCAATTTCATGTCTAGCTTTACATCCTCTGGCCAACCAGGATAAATTATCAGGAAACGTCGGGAGCTTACAGTTTTGCAGAGCACAAATTACTGGTTTAATTTTTGCTTTCGAGCTCCATCCTAAAGTCGGCAAGTACCTTTTAACCACCCTATCTTCATCACATGACTTGTCAAGTAAGCCAATCTCCGGGCATGGCCAACCAGCAGGATTTGAATTGGCAGCTAGAATAATTTCCTGCAATGAGCAATCTAAGGCTTCATTGAACAATGAGATACAGTCATTCGGACCCAACTTGTAGTTACTGCTGATGTCCTGAGCCCCTGATAAGGAACTAAGATGCCTATGAACAAGTTCTCGTACTTTCACACAACGAAGCGTAGGATGTAAAGGTGATTCACCTGCCAGCCATTCCAGACCCTCTCTCAGTCGTTGATCACTGAAAAATCCACTTAAGTGTTCCACCTGCTGGTTTTCAATAAGGAAAACAATCCGGAAGCAACTAACCCGTGATTTATCAATGTCCTGAAGGTGCAGTTCATGCATTATAATAGAAGAGAACCCTTTGTCATATCTACCACATAAGATCAATAGTGGTAGGCAAGCTCCAGAGGAAATTGTGTTCAGAAGATTATGGAGATGAATTCTCTGCAGTTCCCATGAAAGGCTCTCAGAAACAAGAAACACAACTGCGTTCGCCCCAGATGCTGCCTCATCTAATCTACCAAGTGCTGTATCCCTGATTACAGAGATGCAGCAAGTAGGATCAGTGCCGAGTTGGTTAGAAAACCACTTCCTCCATATTGCTAAGCCAGGAGTTGACAAAATCACATCTTTGTCGCTAGAAGGCATGAGCTTGGAGGCCAACCACCAGCCTGCTGATCCCATTTCATATCCACTGTTCGTCTGAGAACATAGAATAATTTTCCAGCACAAGCATTTAGCTTCTTTGTTTCTTCTGTCTAGTGTATTGGCAACTATTTCTGAGACATTAAGTCTTGCTTGTGACTTTTCCTGCTTTTCACATCTCTCCCTCATAGCTGTATCGATGTCAAACTTGTCAAAGCTACCAGGTTGCTTCATTGTAAAGGAAAACATATAGTCAATACAATAATCAATTCATGGTTTTATTACTCTAACTGAAAATAAAAATTGCTAAATGGAAAAACGAAAAAGAAAATGCTAAATGGGTCATTTTCATGCATATTGTTCCAAGTTTGATTATGGAAAAATAGATTTCACAATTTCAGTAATAATTTTAAAGCATAACTGGAAGAGTTCAGCAGGAAGTCAATAGCACAGAAGTCCAATAAGCATTTAAAATGATGAATTCACAAAAGGTTTCAATCTTATATTCAGCAGCAAGAACTGCCTTTACTTTAAGAGGAAGTACTCATCTTCAATTCACTTAACAATAAAAACTGTCTTCAGTGGTTCAGCTCATTTAACGAGAAAAAACAAAAAATATAAGAGCAGTTTAGTGAGAAAATCACAAAACAATGCCAATCTTACATTTGTATATTGTCGAATTGGAGGACCCAATGGCAATGACTCTAATGCAGCATTTGTTGCTAACTGCCTCTGCTCACGTAACGTCCTTAATTTTGACACTCGTCTCCTCCATAACCTGGCAAAGCAGAGGGAACAATAATTTAGATTATAGAATTTAATGATTCCAAAAAAACAGGCAAATTCATATTCTAAAAACTGAACATGCTAAATGAAATCAAGCACAAAAAAGTGAAACCTTAAGAACAACTTCAGCTTGGCGTCAGCAATTTCTTTATCTTGAAAGTCTTCACTGTTATCATCCACTTGATCCTCATTTTCTTCCTGGCGGATAACAAGAGACTGATCCTTGGATACATCATGGGCCACAGGAAGTGGCACAAAAATACTACTAACTAATGAACTTTCAGATGAAGCTGGTTTTGGTGCAACCTCCAATGGTCTCACATCAACATTAAAGTTCAAGTTTCTCCTAGGACTAGGAGAGCCTCTCATATTTAAATCAGAATACGCACTAGTAACTTGTGGCTCAGGCATTTTATTAGGGAATTGGAAGTTGACCGGTGATGGTTTAGGGCTAGCCATATTATGATATTTTCCACTGTCTTGACGACCAAGTAGCTCTTCCTTATTTTGTATCCAAGGGATAGCCTTTCCTGCTTTGCTATCTTTTGGGGACAACGTAACTTGTGAGTCGGGCATTTCCTCATCAAGCTTCTGTCTAAAACTATCATTTTCAATGGACGGAATTATTTGAGGCTCCTCCTTGTTTTGCTTTCTTGTCTCTATCTTAGTTACCGCAGGTGGTACTTCCGCTTGACTCAAGGGTGATACATCCTCAATTATTGTTTCAGACTTTTTCTTGTGCACAAGTTTGGAACGCTTCGTGGGATAGTCAGTATCACCATTGAGAAATGGGCCTTCCTTCACCATGTATGGTTCTTCAAATGACTTTATCAAGAATCCATGATACTCCAAGAGGTCTTCTATAACTTCATCCTAATTTTGATGACAAAAAGGTGAATGTAAGAGGAAGTTGGAAAGTCCTGCCTCACTGTAGACAAAAAAGAAAGGAAACAAGAGAACCATTCATCCACATCTATCCATGAAAAAATACCTCCATGGCAAGCCAGTTAGCAACATGAGAAACAGGGAGGCCTTGGTTATTCTGCAGACCAGAATGTAAAGAAGCAAGTGCCTGGGTACGCAACTGGTGAAAGTGGCATATGATATAAAGGGGTCAGTAAACAAACCACGCCGTTTAGCATGAAAAACATTGTTGTATATTAAGTTATTGAACTAGAACTACATATAAAATATAATCATTTTAGGGAAACAGCTACAACAGTTTACCTCCTAGCAACTTAAACAATGTTACAGATTACCTACAATGATTGTTTAAGTGAATGATGTGTCTATACATGGAAGACCTAACCTTAATAAAGAAAAGCTCAATTATAGTGTTTTGATGAGCACTTCAAAATACAAGGTGGTCTCATACCTTTGCAAAGTGCGCATGCATTAGACATGCCTGAAGATAAGTAGCTTTTCTTGCAAGTCGAAAGAAGGCAATAAAATTACCAGTTCTGCAAGCTCTGTAAAGCAAACAAAAGGGGATGATCACAATGCATGGCAACAAAAAAGTAGCTAACTTCCATTTGAAATTACAAACCTTGCTACATTGCGGGCAAATAGAACTTCTGGAGTCTGCCTTATCTCTGGAGTCATCTTAGCGAGATCGAGGGATAGCTCTGCAGGTTCAACCTAGGATAACTTGCTTATTTTCTTAGGTTTTTCTATTGCCAATGAAACATTAAAGATCAGAGCACAACAAGGACAACTTACTTTATAGCCAGGGTGCTTATCCAATTTAAGGAGAGCATAATAACCTCGAAACTCTTTTTCAGTAGGCACAAGTATTCCTTTCTTTCTGTGATCATCATACATCTGAAACAATTCAACCGAAGTTTTGTTCATCTGTTCAATATTGAGGTGAGCATCAAAGCCCTCAGAAAATCCCTCTCCTTTTGTGTATTCGCATAATTCATGCATTGCAATGATGTGTAATTTGATCTGAAACCACAGAAATCAACAACCTCATGAGTTTTAAACTTTTAATCATCACCAGATGTTGCTCTTACAAACATCACCAAGCAGATGCAGGTTCTTGATAAAAGGCACCAGGACCTTCAGAAAATTATTTTACCAACAAATAAATATGAAACTACTGTATCTATAAGTATCCACAATATATATTTGTATTGAGCCTGAATCAATATAGCATACAAAGAACTTGCAGAAAAAATAGATATCATTTTCACTAAAATAAGAGAAAAACCAGGTTTTATTATACTTTTGTTAAAAATAAAAAAGTACCATCTGTTCAAGCATAGTAATAGCCCCTTGATTGAAAATGTGCTGCATTCTCAGGTCCATTCGAATTGCTCTCATCCTATCCCACAAGAAGTTATATGCACCAAGAAACCTCTCATCATAGGGCTGATCTAGCAGAGAAAGTAGATAATCAATTGTCTTCTGCAGTATGGGCATAGGTCGAATCAAGCTTGCTTCCCTCTCTGCTGTCCTAGTATACTGCCATGAATCATGATGTGTTACTAATGAGAAGTGATAACAGTATTTATGAAAAAAAAAGTGAAGTTTAGTATTAGTAATATGACAATCACCTTCTTAACTGCAAGAAGTCTGCTGGTTACATTTCTATCTCCATCCAAGCGTTCATACTGATCAAGGTCCCCTTTCCTTTCACGCTCTCCCCTCTCAGGCTCTAAAATACAGATCCAATCAAAATTAGAATGAAGCTAGATGCTTATACGACCTATTAAGTTGAAGAATTCCCTTAAAGCTCTAGGACTTCTTTATTTATATATGCAGAAGAAGAGTTTAATAGAGAGAAGAGAAGAGTGAGGATGAGGCATCCTTAACCCCATTGTATATAAGATCAGATAATGACATGGCATAAAACAAACCAAGCGTAGAGCACCAAAGGAAAGTAAAAATCGTATCCCTATCCGAAATAAAGTTTATACTTTATATTTGAAAAAAAGATACGCTAGAAAAATTAAAACAAGGAAAATGCTAGAGCTTTTCTTTTCTTTCATTTTTTTTTTTTGCCAAAATTCTGCTCATAATAAGTTGTCATGATTTTCGATCTTGGGCTAGATAAGTAGCCTATCACCTTATCTCATCCAACAATCAAGGACTCTGGGTGAATTATGTCCAACATTTTGACAATTTTTCTGTGTAGCATTAATCTTAAAAGAAATTTCAAAATGAAGCAAAGATGGAAGTTCTTTCAAACTGGATATTTTGGACCCAGGAACAAATATGGAATTATGCATACTTGGAAAAGATTCATAGCATAGATGGAATTGTGATCAGATAAGATTTTAAAAAATGGCACATGTTCACTTGTAGATGTAAAATCTCAAAAACCTACCAGGACACATATCTGGACATAAGCCAATAATTACTTTGGATGTTTCAAGGCCTTCATGATCAGAAACAGCATGGCCATTAGTGAAGTTTCCAGCTGAATCCATCGCATGCCCCCCAACATATCTCTGCTCCAACACAGACTGTTCATGTCTATTTGCAGAAGCCTTCTGGTCAGCAACATCAGCACTATTTTGTTCAGATTTGCTTAATTCTACCTTGAAGCGAGCTAAACGCTTTGCCTTGGCTAGCGCTTCACTGAACGGCACAATAAGAATAAAGATCCTTAAAACAATTATAGATAAAGCAAAACAATAATGAGTGAAAAAACAAAGGATTTTCACTTGACATCATACCGTTCAGGGCTGTCTTCTATGGAGATGGAGTTGCCTTCAACAGTTTCATTGACCGGAAATGATGAAGGAGGAGACCTTCCTCTCTTAGTTGCAGTGGAGCTGATGGGCCCACTATCAGTGGCTTCAGAAACAACAGATGTTAAGGATCTTTGATTCATTTGAGGAGGCCCAGTCCTTAGAACATTTGACGTATTTGTCATTCTAGGTGGAGATATAGAAGGCCTACAAGAAGAAAAATAAAACAGGCTCAACAAATGCACATTCTGTTTCATCGTTTATAACTCAGATATACTACAGAAAACAAAGAAAGTAGGATGTTTGCATACATATTATTCATCACAAGCAAATTGCTAAACTATAGGCAGAGGAAAGAGAGAATAGATGAGATTCTTCTGCATCATCTCTACTCAGACAGTCAGCAGAATCCTCCTCCAAAGATGTTGGTCACCTTTTAATTAGCCTTCTGAAGTGCTTTTAAATCATAAAACCCCTTTTGCCTTTCACATTTACTAAAAATACTTAGGTTGAGATGTCCGCAAACAGGAAGTGATCCAAAATCTAGAAATTATTTCAATTTGCTGGTAACTAATTATTTGTTTAAGCCATGTTTAATCAACTGTTTCCTACAAACAACAAGTCATTCTTCTCAAGATTTCATTGAGCTAGATGAAATGAAAATCAAATATACTGCTTAAATAACTGTGTACACTGAGCTGCATCAAATAATAGCATCATTAAGTACAGGCAAAAAATATAAAATGCCCCGACAATACCTTCTAAATTCTTTATGAACAACTTCCTGTCTGATGGCAGAAGATGAAGGAGGTGACCTAGTCCTCTTTGACCCTTGACTGTTAAGTTCTTTTGTAACATTATTCTGGAGATTCTGAGAACCAATGTATGGAGGGCCTGGGGAAAGGTTTTGATGGTTCGAAGGGTTAGCATAACTGGCTTGGCCATTCCATGCTCTGGGAGATAAAGCTTGCCTGTATAAAAAGAATACCTTGATCTATGACAAATACCATTTAGAATATTGAGATGGAATCAGATGGTGACTCCTTATCCACCATGCTAGGATGGATAAGCTAAAAAAGACAAGTCATGTATAATAAGATGTGGATGAAACACTGGAATAATTACTCAGACCAAGATGCAGCATTTCATAATCTAACCTACATTAAAAACAACAAAACATGTTTCATGTTTCAGATTATAATGTTTGTATGCACATGGGGAATTCCAGAGAAAATGAATTGGGCGGCAAGATAAAGAGAGAGAGTTGAACCTAAAACTTACTGCTGGACAGAAGTTGAGGGACTTTGAGAATTCCAAACAGAGTGATGATTTGAAGGTAATGAAGGAGCTGATTGTGGTGGTGATTTTAAATGAAGTAAATGACCGCGACCATCAACTGGTGAACTTGACTGGCTACAGAAATCAGCAGCAAATAAATGAGTAACGTGAAAGTAATGACCCATTAGGCATGACACGTCATGGTAAATATTAAGAGTTTAAAGGATGTGATGAGAAGAATGCCAAAACTAAATTGGCTTTCACGGGCCAGAAAATAAAAAATGAATCTGTCATCCCCTTAGATTTAAGCCAACATATATAGAAAATAGGCATTACAACTTTGAACAACAAACACACTTACATTAGAGATGAAACTTCATAATTTTCTTTCAAGTCAAGAAGAATGATGCGATTCATACATTATTAGCGCTTAAAATCTAAATTTACATATAACAAAATATGATCTGATTTTTCTAACATAAGAAGACACCAAAAAGGGTTAGACAAACCACCCTATTTATCCATTACAGTAGTCTTTATTGATACGATGTAAACCTTGAATCCAACAAAATGAGTTTTCATGGAATACGTTGGCTCCCTGATAAAGTTCAATGCAGAAGCCAACACAGATAACAAAAGTTAAGTACTGGACTGACATATTTCAGCCTTACGCAAATAACACTTTGACACTTGCACCTAAAAAAAAGTTGCTAATGCTCAAATCCTGATACATAATACAAAATACATAATAAATTCAAAGGTATGTGCTATTGTAGATTAAATTATCTTACTTATTTCTTTGGACAGTTTGGTCAGGGTCCCTCAAATCATCAAGATCTTCATAGGACACAGGGGGAGATCTGGTCCGTTCTGGGTTCGGAAATCTAGAAATTCTGGCTGTAACACCATTTGTGGAATCGCGTGAAGCAATAAATGTTGTGACAGGAGTGGATCTTACAGGAGTATGAGTTTCTAAATCTCTATAGAAAGGTCTCTGAACATTACTCCAACCAGAAGATTCAATGGATCTGAAAGAAAAATATAAACTGTCAATAATGCACCATGCAATGAAACATCTTGAAGATAACTACATCCAAACTTTTTCTCAACAAGGGACAAACCATGGTTCTTTTCAATGAGTTTCTCTATAGGAATGTTTACAGAGATAAACTCACTCACTGAAGTTACTAAATAGAGATTAACATAAATGTCCACAAACTCACATAAGCAACAACAGCGAACAGAAAAGCTTTAGCACCCGTATAGAGTAGGCTACATGGATACCATTCAGCTCAATTGTAAACCAAATCCAATAGGAGTACCTTCTTAATGTCCCAAGGTTTTCTTCAATTTTCCTTTACCCTTCTTAATTTGACTACATTCCTTTTGAACCATTTTTTGTATGGGTCCATATTACTCACCTTAAGGTCAGCTTCATTCATATCCTAATCAATGACAGCACAAACTTTCTGCCAAATACATCCACTCCTAATCTTTTATTTTATTGCATTTACTCAGCCACGTTGAACTGTTGATAGAATTTAAATTACACAGTGGACTCTGAGTCTGGCATTCTACTACCCAACATTCACTATCACAGTCCACAGACCTAAAGCATATATCCATGACATCCATATTCCATCTTGAATCCTAGGCGTTAAAGCCCTAGTCCCTACCCCACAAAATCAATCTCCCAATCACTACAAAAATTGTGCTTTGGTATCCTCCCCCAATTTCTCCCACCTTAAAATAATGGTGAACTTGCACAACACCACCTGCTGAGATCCTACTTCACCAGAAAACCATATATGCAACAAAACCCATATGAACCTTTTTGTTTTTCAAAAAAGTAAGCAAATAAGCAAAGCAACCCCATTGCCACTGAAAACTCTCTGTTCCTTGTCCAATAAAGACTACCCCACATCTAAAAGATCAAATCTTGCACATATCAACACATACTTAGAATCCAAGTATAACTTCCTAGAGCAACATAAGACCCACACTGATTCAAATCTCGTAAAAGAATGATTTGAAGAATAAAATAGGCGTACCTGGGTCTAGGAGGGGTTGGGAGAGAAGAAGAAGGAGGAGGAGGAGGAGGAGGAGAAGAAGAAGGACGAGGAAAAGAGTTGTTGAAGCCGAAAGGGGGTTGGGATTTGGGAGGTGCAGAGGGTCCAGAACCCTTCCCAAATCCCGTATACGACATTCTTGTATCTCTTCTTTTTCTATGGCATTTATCGCAGCGATGATGATTGGTTATGGGAAGGGAATTGAATAGAAGGAATGTGTTTTAAAGCTTCCAACTTTTGGAGCTGTGAGTTGGAGTTGGGAGGGTTCAGAATCAGAGTAACGAAACTGAAACACCCTCCTCCTCAGCGGAGCTTTGCTCCTTTCTCTTTCTGTTACTCAATAAGTAAGTCATCCATCCGGTAATAATAGAAGGATTAGGCTTGATTAGATGCCATTAAATTGTTGATTTTTTTATTCTTTCAATATGTTTGATAAAAAATATTTTTATATAATAAACAAAATAAATTGATAATATTTTTATATTATTGTACATAAACATAATTGATAAATAAAAATATAAAATTATTTTTTAAAAAATAATTCAATTTTTTTTAATTTATTCAAACAAGTTCTTAATTTATCATCTTAATTATTAAATTTTAATGAATAAAAATTTAGTTAAATATATATATTAATTTTAAAATATTAAAAAATAAAAAAATAAACTTTTTATTTTAAAAGTAAGAATTAATTATAACGATAATTTAGAATTTATAGTCAATTTTCTAAGTTATAAACCCTTTTAAAAATTATTTGCCAGAAATTAATTTGGTTATGGATAAAATAATGGTGATAAGTTTGAATATGGATGCATGATGAGTTGTCTGCAAATGTGGATATGCGTTGCTCAGTGACCTGTAAAACGTAAGTAACGCAGGCAATAAAACCAAAAATCTGCCGTTGTCACAAAACGTATGTTACGATTGAGTTGGGAAGAAAATCAGATTGTAAAACGTGCCATGCATGCTGACAGAGTAAGAAACAAATAGTAAAAGGGTTAAGAGTGAAAGGAGCAACAGTAAAAGAGTTAAGAGTGAAGAAACAAAGTGTGAAAGAAGAAGTAGGAAAAAAAAATGGTGCGTAATTTTAACAAATAAAAAAAAACATATTATTGAGTATTTGGATTGTCCTCAATAGATAAATAGTTTTTTTTAATATTTAACGATGAATATATATATTTATTCAAATTTTATTTGTTTGTGTTATAAGCAGTACTATTGTGATTATTAATATTATTATTATTAATATTATATTATTATTTATTTCTCACGGTTTACTTTTTTTTACTACTGTTATTATATTATTATTATTGTTATTAGTGACGTTATTATTATTATTATTATTATTATTATTATTATTATTATTATTTGTTTATAATAGTGGATATGATAATAAAAATAATTTATTAATATTTTTAAATAATAATACTGTGTAATAATCTATTATTATTTTTTAGTGATTTATTATTACTTTTTATGATAATAATAATAATAATATTGTTTAGTAAACGATTTTTTTAACAATGTTTAATTAAAAAAATTATTATTTTTAATAATTTATTAATATTTTCTAATAATAAGTAATATTGTTTATTAATAAAATATCTGTTAGGGTAATGATAATATAATAAATGGTTATTATTATTATTATATTTAAGTAATTATTATGATTAGTATATTATTATTTGTTTATAATACTGGTTATAATAGTGAGAATAAGTTATTATTAATTTTTAATAATTAATAATATTGTTTAATAATTTATTATTAATTTTAATAGTTAATTAATATTTTGTGATAATAAATAATATTATTTAATAAAAGAATACTATTTATTTATTTATTTATTATTATTATTATTATTATTATTATTATTATTATTATTATTATTATTATTATTATAGAATACTGTATAATAATTATTATTATTTTTTAAGATAATAATAATAGTATTGTTTAATTATTTTTGCTAATTTTTTTGAATAAATTATTAACTGATATTATTTAGAATTTAATAATTATCATTTTTTTCGTAGGCTATCAGGAATTTGTTATCCAAAAAACTCGATCTGCTATATATCTTTGAGGTAGCTGTAGCGGCACTGGCATTGACTGGGTTTCAACACGTTTCGCGGGTAGGCGAAATGAGAGGTCATTTTGCACTACTAAGCGCCTTGGTGGAACGTTGGAGGCCGGAGACTCACACATTTCATCTTCCGATCGGTGAAGTGACGGTGACGCTGGAAGATGTGAGCTATATTCTTGGTCTCCCGATTAATGGGGAGGCCGTTACGGGTAGATCAGACAGTAGTCACCAATTTTTGGTGGAGAACTGTATTGCGTGTTTTGCTCGGAAGTCCGGTCCGCAAATCACGTGTTGGGGAAGGTTAATCTTGCATGGGTCCGGCGGTGCAGAGACACCGAGCCGTGTGACACTCATGAGTCTGTTGAGCGGTACGTCCGGGTGCACATTTTTTGTGTGCTCAGAACAGTTATGTTTCCGGATAAGTCGACCACTTCATTGAACTCGAAGTTTCTAGCGCTACTTCGGAATTTTCATCGGATTTTACTATTTTAGCATACAGTTGGGGGGCAGCCAGTCTGGCACACCTATACAGATCGTTGTGTTGTGTATCACGATACAACTGCAAAGAGAAGGATGGCCCACTGATACTGCTTTTTGTTTGGGCGTGGGAGCGTATGCCACTCCTGGCACCTATACCCCGCGATCAGCTCAGCGATGTTGGTATTCCACTTGCGCGACGTTATTAGCTTTTATTGTTATTGTTATTGTTATTGTTATTGTTATTATTACTATTATTATTATTATTATTATTACTATTACTATTATTATTTTTATTTTTATTATTAATTTGTTATTCTTATTAATATTATTATTCTGTTTTTTGTTAGGTGGAGTTATTGGCGCCGACATACAAGATATATATGGAGACCTACTGTGCATTTTAGGCGAGGACTCGACGACATGGAAGTTGACGATGTAAGTTGTCACCATTAATGCCAAATGTTTTTATAAGAAGAATAATTTTTTTAATTGGCCTCTTGGTAACTAATGTGCAGTTTATATGACAGCCGTATATGGGAGTGGGGGTTCCGGATGTCCTCGCTGCCCATTTGGTTATGTGCTCCACCCAGTCGCCGTTAGTGTCATTCGAGTGCATAGAATGGAACCCGACAGACTGAGTTAGACGACAATTCGGGATGTAACAGCTTCCACCAGGTCCGGCGTTCGACCTTGGTCGTGATCATTACAAGCGGTTGACAGGAGCATAGAACCATGACTGGGGAGAGATTTACAGTCAATGGGTTAACAGGTGGAGATCTGACCGCTATAACACATTGCAGTTAGGCGAGGAGATTATTGACTTTCATCCTCTCCCAGTGTACCACGAGTGGTACACACAGCAGTTGGCTTTGAACTCCTCTTCACTGTCGTTATTATCTTCTTCCCAATCTATATCACCGGGCTCATCAATATTGACCTCCTTGCCAACCGCATCCAGCCCCGACTGCTGTTCGAACTACACGCACAACTCTATCACCGGCACGTGAAATTGGGTTTGTTGATAAATATAGAACATCTGTTGCATACTTGCGTCGTCAGTGATGGACATTATTTGAAACTGTATCAACCCTCCAAATACTTGTACAGGATTATTGTATAAAATATTGTTCACACTTTTCAAAATATGACATTGTATGTTATCACAAAGACCATTTTGCAACTCTACAAAATTTATGGTGCATGGAATAGCAAATAAAAATGGATATTCACAAACAAAAGTCACTCCTTCGTGTATGTTTGGTATAATCTCTCCATTATAATATACTCGCAAATTTGCAATACCTTCCATAATTTCAACCTTACCTAACTCGACTTTTTTGATACAGGAAATTGTAAAAAAAAAAAAACTCACAACTCTAACACATACGAAAGAGAGAGGAATGGGAGAAGAAGTGAAGTGAGGGACTCCAAATAAATTCCAAATTGTATATATAGGTGACAATCTGGATTAAAATATTTTTTTCTCAAAAAAACGCATCCTGCATTTTATATTTTACAAAAAAAATTTCTGACACTTAAAAATTGCAGGTTGTGTTTGGCGCCCTTCAAAAATAAAATCTGATAGCCCAAAAAATACAGGTTGCGTTTGTTGTTTTAGAAAAAAAAAATTTTTTGCCCATCCATAAAACGCAAGATGCGTTTGGGCCAAAAAGAAATTTAAAAAAAATTTAAAAACATTACATTTTTAAAACGGAGATTACGTTTTATTACTTTTAAAAAAATATTGAAATTTATAAAACGTAGCTTATGTTTTATTCTATACCATAACAGTGGAATTTCTTTCTATTCTTCTATTTCATTGCACTCCATAATTCTTGTTTCCATATAGAAAAAAATGAGCCATTATTTGTCTATGGACCAATTTCTAGTACTTTTGATTTTTTATATATTTATAAGAGGCTGAATTTTTTAAACATTGCAAGGAGATGTGTGATTTTTTTGATATTTTTCTATAAATGAGTTTAACACTGTTATGGTAAAGAAATTTTTTTTGTCAGAACACATAAAACGATAAAAACGTTTTGTATGTAGTTAAAATATTTTATGGTTAAAGCAAAAACGGCATTGCTGTTTTGTATAGAAATAAGTATTAAAAAAAAGTGATAGAAGAGGAAATTGGCTTTATCGTTTTGTAATTGAATAATTTTTTTAATTAAAACATAAAAAACGGTAGTGTCATTTTGTGTTGACATGAATTTTAAAATTAAAAATGGTCAAAATGGTGCTGATGTTTTGCAAAAAAAATAAGAACGTTGTTGATGTTTTGTACTGGTATGAATAGAAAATAATATAAAATCAACTATAAAAAAAACGTTAGTGATATGCTGAAAATACTTTAAGTATAGTAGAAAGTGAGCAACACAAATTCTTTGTCTTTAAATTTTAAGAGAGTTCAGAGTTCTTAATTCTTTAGTAGTTGAAGTTGTTCTGCATTTGTTGAATGAAAAAAGTTATAGATAAATATAATAAGTGTATAAAATGGAGAGTTATGTTAGTTTAATAATTTATTTCAGTGGTCAGATTTTGCATGATACACATGACAGTGTGAATTTTTTTGTTGAAAAATTCATGTGTTATTATTATTCCTCTTTCAATAACATATAAATAACTTAAGAGTATATTTTTTCAGAATGTAGATCATCAAAGTTTAAAGAAAGTGACAAATATTCTATATAGACAGCCTGTACTAGTATTTGGTGGTTTTATTCAATTTTAAATAATACATGTGGCTAATAGAACTAGTATGTAAAAAATATTTTTAACCTACCATCAAACTAGAGTACAGACCTCACGTATCAAATTATACGTTTAGTTCGAGAAAATCAAAGATGTTGATTTTCCAAAAACAACCCATAGTCTTTAAATAATAATCAAAGCTAATATATTTTAGTCAAAATTTAACTCAAAAACTTAAATCACTAAAAAATTATAACTAACAAGTATTAAATAAATAATTCCTTTTTGAAATCAATTATTTAAAATAAAACTAAAATTACTAAATAATTATTTTTTTAAAAAATATTTAAAATATAACTAAAATTACTAAAAAGTCTATTTTTAAAAAAAATTAAAACAAAACTAAAACTACTAAAACGGGTTGTTTTTAAAAAATTATATAAAATGAAACTAAAATTAATAAAATTTCTGCTGTTTAAAAAAATTAATTAAACTAAAACTAAAATTTAAAAAAATATAACTAACATCCAATTAATACTATATACTAACAACAATTTACTAACACGAACAACTAATACTACTATTATAATTATAACAAAGAAAATATATTCTCTAACTACTCCTAATTAACTAATAACTAATTTATTTATCTACTAAACAAAAAAATAATTAAAAAAATTATATACCATTTTATTTCTAGAATTTTTAGCTCAAAAAATTAGGATTAACTCTAACTAACTACTAATAGAACATATAAAATATATATTTGTTTTTATGTATGAGGCTGTCATTTTCTTTATTGTTGAGCGAAAAAAAACCAACTTTCAACTTTTAGATTTGTTTTTTAAGATGGATGGAGCAATAAAAATAGGGATGGAGACACACACAAAAAAAAGAATGAACGACGAAGAGGAGAATGAGCTTTTTGGTTAATGTGTGGGATGAAAGAAGAAGTTGTCACTTATCGGCCATGCAAGGCAAAACGTTGGTGATGTTTTACACAAAACGTCAATGCTATTTTCTACTTAATAGCGTCGACGTTTTTGTTGCTAACACTGACGGCTCCCATATTATCATTAATCTCACTTGCTGGACTATTTTGACGGCTAACACCACTCTTGACACAATATTAAAAAAAAGTTCATTTATAAGATGATATTAGATTAGATACGATTAAATAATTGCTCATACATATGTTTGCAAATATGTTTTACACGCTGTCTTTATAAAAAATCTACAATAAATAAATTATTTGCTAATTTTTAATTTGCTAATAATATGAACACCAAAAATATTAGCTAATAATATAAACTTTTATATTTATTAGTAAAATGAAGTAGGCAGTTTTACTTTTATAAATGTTTTAGTTTTAGAGTCTTACGTTTGATATTGATTCTCTTCTCTAAACGTTTTTATGAAATAATTTTAAATTTTACTATATTTATTAGGAAAATTCATTTTCTGGGGTCAAAACTCAAAACTCATTTTTTTTGTCTTTTTGAGGTATTATTGGGCTTTTAATCCATCATTGAAAACTCGGATCCATTTAATACAATGCACGTTTTTATTGGGCTGATCTGCAGGAAGCTAATTACGGGTGTTACTCATCGGTGACACAAGATTTGAGAAGGCAACTAAATTAATATGCCACGTGTCCTGCCTGCCCCCCAGTTTCTGCCATGACCCAATTTTCCGTCCAAGTTCATTTTTTTTATCCGGGAAAATCCGAGTGAAGTCAAAGTTTATCACGTGATTGCCATAATTTCCCAGATTATTTATCCAAATGGGGTTCCATCATTATTATTATTATAAATAATAAGTCACCAAAAAAAAAAAAGTCACCAAAAAAAATTATTATAAATAATAAACGGCTTGCGTGCAATTTCAGCGTGAGAAAGCAGAAAGCTTTTTGAGGAAGAGTGAATATTGAATGGCAGGGTCAACAGAGTTTCAGGTTCAGAAATCAGAGGAGGAATGGAGGGCCATTCTCTCCCCTGAGCAGTTCAGGATCCTACGCCAGAAAGGAACTGAGTATGAATTCAATTCCCCAACCTTTTCTGTTCTCATTGTTTTGAGTTATTTTAGTGCCATTTCTTAAAATCATTGGTAGTTTTTGGCAATTATATATATAAGTTCCTTTTAAGACATGAAATTGGTTATAAAGTGAGTTGAGTTGAGATCTAAGAATATGTGACTGCAATGGGAACTTGTGCAGATTAAAGGGTACTGGAGAATATAACAAGTTCTATGAAGAAGGGGTTTACAACTGTGCTGGGTGTGCAACTCCTCTTTACAAGTCTTCCACTAAATTTGACTCTGGTTGTGGTTGGCCTGCTTTCTTTGAGGGTTTACCTGGTGCCATCAATCGCTCAGTGAGTTCTTTTTCTTATTCAATATTTGGATTTTCATCTCTTGTTTTTTCCTTTGCCAACATTGATTGAATAAACCACTTTCAGCCGGACCCAGATGGGAGGAGGACTGAGATAACTTGTGCAGCATGTGGTGGCCATTTGGGTCATGTTTTCAAAGGAGAGGGGTTCAAGACACCCACTGATGAACGCCATTGTGTTAATAGTGTTTCTGTTAAGTTTATTCCATCTAATTCTACTGCTTAACCATGATGGCCTATGTATTGAAAATTGAGGCAATAATAAAATCCCTTTCTCTTTCTTTGCAAAATCTATTTATATCCCTTTCTGTTTGTAGCATAAATATGGATTTCTGCAAGACACTGTGCCATATGATCCAAATAAATTAAGAATGGGTTTCGCCAATAAAATCATTTTAGAATAAACTGCAAAGAAAGGATAGTCGATCAATTTCCTTTGTTTGGTGGTGTGCCAATGCAATAGTTTGTTTTCTTGGTGTGGGACAGGACTTGATTGAAAGACAATGTTTCTTAATCATCTAAACCTTGCACCCACCCCATATTGATGCCTATACCATTACTTTAAGATCTTATTGTATAATGTTTATGTGGCCTTCAACTTTGACACCTACACCTAAACTACTTTATTTTACCCCTGATCTTGTATGGTGTCTTATAAACACTCCACTTTCAGATGCAAATTTATGATGAATACAAAATATCAACACGGTTCCCTTGTGTTTGGCCCTTCAACAATTTCTTCAAAACATAGTTACAATCATATCAAATCACCTAAGAACAGCAGAGCAACCAGAATTAAAGCATAATCCTAAGCACTAAATCTAAATCAATAATGCCAAAATGGTTTCTTCTTAATCATCTTTCTGTTATCTTCAAATTAGAATCTACCTTTATAAAGGGATCTCATATGGAGTCCCATTTCCACAAGTTCAATCTCAACCAGTTTCAATTGAAATATTGAATCATTCGTACAAACAAATTCATGAATGACCTTTATTATTGCCAGCTCAAAATTCTCTTACTTGCCTTTGTTTATCTTCTTCTTCTCAAAACATTCCTTCAGAGCTTGAATTTCTGTATGTCAAAAAGTCAACAATTTACTTACAAGCATTGATTTGCAATATAGAGCTTCTAAAGAAAACGAAATTAAGTAACATTCAACAGAATAACAATGATCTTCGTTGTGGAACAAAAAAAAAAAGCCTCGTGAAAAAGAATCAAATCATCGAGAAGTGATTGAAATTGAAGAAACATACCTGGCTGGCATTCTTTCCAATTCCTGTTTGTTCGAACAACGCAATCCTGAAATATAATAGACAAAAAACAAGTCGAACGAGTGCGATGGATTCCAATTCGAAGATTGAAGGGTTTAGGGTTTAAGGAAGCTGAGAGTAACACAAGAATTTTC
This sequence comes from Arachis hypogaea, assembly GCF_003086295.3. Classification (NCBI taxonomy): domain Eukaryota; kingdom Viridiplantae; phylum Streptophyta; class Magnoliopsida; order Fabales; family Fabaceae; genus Arachis; species Arachis hypogaea. The sequence continues at coordinate 3,613,048 of NC_092039.1, read as the reverse complement.
ACCTGCATTAAAAGGTAGAGAGCAGAACACTCGTCGAGCTGCTTAACGTTCTCATCGTCGTCGTCGGCGTCACTTTTGTGAAGCGGAGGCGCCGCCGCAGCCACCGGTTTCGCTCCGCTCGGGTTTAACTGTTGGTGATCCATTCGCGTTTGAAGCTGCAAAAAGAAATTAACCCTAATTACTTAATTTCCAATTCCGCATGAGAATGGCTTTGCAAGGGAGGGGAGAAAAAAAATTTGGACCATTTCTCGATTTGTGCGTGTCATCCTTGCGCAGGGGCCATGCTAATCTTCTCTGTATCGTTCCAATTTTATCGGATGTCCCCGAAGGGACGGACTTTCCTTGCTCGCTTTCCTATATATCCTATCAAAGTAATGAAACACTACATGATGTGGGACTTTACCGAGTCAGGTGAGAACGAGAAACTGAACATGAAAATGAAGCACGATTAACATCTCCATCGCAGTTTGCATGAGCTCATAAGTCATAATTCAGTTCTTTAACTCAGTTGCAGAGAGGGAGCTGGGACTAAATAGTAAACAATTTTTGTATTTAGTAAATAATTTTTGCATTTTATCCTAAGAAAAAGCTAAGAAATGCAAGCCTAATATAGGGAGCTTTGAGAATCTACTAATATATGCTTTGACGAGTCAATAATTAATTGGGAATTGACTTTACGTCTATACTGGCATATATATTTTTATAGTTTTATTTTGTTTTGTTTTTTTTTTCTAAAGTTAGATGTGAGACTCCAACCCAAAATTTTTAAATAAAGATAAAAAAACTATGTCATTTGAATTATAATTTATTGGTTAATTTTAGTTTGTTTTTGGTCCTGTTTTTACTATTCTTATAATCATGTCGTTAAAATATTTAACAATTTATAAAATTTTAAGGTTTATTCTTTTATTTTGATTTAATAAAATCTATAAGATTTTTATTTTAATTTCTCTCTTTAATGCTTTAAATGCTGGTGTGATCTTAAAATTCTTTGAGAACAAACTAACACTATTTTCGATAAGTAATAAAATCAAAATTTTTTAAATTTTATTTGACCAGTTAAATGAAAAAAAACTTTAAAAAAATTAAAGAAAAAACAAATATTTATAGAAAAATATTTATGTGAGCAAAATTGTAATTATATGTAAGAGCTAAAATTACATTTACAATCTATCTATGATATTGATATAAAATTATAACCTATGATGCTAACTTAATTATCATAAAAAAAATACACATTCAACTACAGCTTCAATAAAAATAAGAGTAAATAATAAATAAGTTCTCATTTTTTATTTTAAAAATAAATAAACTTTTAATTAATTAAAAATATAAAAATATTTTTTATTTTTTAATATGTGATACATTTAAATTTTTTTAAAAGATTAATTTATTTTTATATATTTTAAAAAAAATTTAAATATTTTATATTTTAAAATATCAAAAACAATTTTAAATTTTTATATTTTTAATTAATCTAAATTTATTTATTTTGATTATTTTCGAATTAAAAAATATTAAACATCTATTTATCTTTTTCTCTCAAAATAAAGCAGAAAAAATATATTATATATATAAAAGATACAAACATTATTGGATTGTTTTTCCATTCTGATTCTCCGAGGTTCGAAGATCGATCTTACTTACCTTGGTTGTTGGAAAGACTTGCTTTGCATTAGGTATGTCTCTCGATCATCGAATTCTAATCCTATTATATCCTTGATAAGCTTCTTCCTCAGTTCCCACATGTATTGGGATCCTTCTGAGTTGGAACACTTTTTCTTCAATTTCTTTTATCGTTTTTCTGATCACTGCTTGAATCTCAAGTATTGCTACGCGACTCAATTTTTCTGGGTACTTCAAATTTTCGACCTTTTTCAACTGGGGATGCTTAGTTTAACTCTGAGATTGATGAATCAATGTTTCTGAGAAGTGCCTTTTTATTAATTTACTATTAATAATATACATATGTATTCAAGTTTTTTTTTTTTTTTATCTATCTTAATGTTTCAGGAAGTTACACTTACACATCACAGGTTGCAGGTAGTAATTTTTTCTGTTATTGAATACATGCAATGCATTATAATCCTCTTGTTCGTTTTAACTTCTAACTATGAATTGCTGCAAAGCGTTATAATCCAATGTTGTGAACTTAGTAACTTACTACTCTGAATTTTCCTTGTCAATCTTAATTTTTGCATTAAATTTTGAGTGTAACTTTTTGTTAATGTTCAGTTTTTGGTTCCTTTGATTGGTTTGCAGCTAAATGGCATCATTGGTTGCCAGTCAAATGTCTCCTTCAGTTTCTGTCAAAGAGAAGGGAAGTAGGAATAAGAGAAAGTTCAGAACTGATCCACCTTTAGGGGAACCAAATAACATTGTTCCTTCGCCTCAACATGAAAGCATTAGTTATGAATTCTCTGCCGAAAAATTCGAAACAACAGCAGGTCATGAGGAATCCTCAGTTTTTGACCCGTCCAGTGTTAATCAAGATCATTCTAATGCATTGAAGCTTGAACTTGGATTGTCTAGTCCTGTGGTTTCTTCAGAAGTTGGGATTAGCCAACCCAAGGAGGAGCATGAGGTGGATGAATTGAGTGATGCTGATTGGAGTGATCTCACAGAAGTGCAATTGGAAGAACTTCTCTTGAGCAATTTGGACACCATTTTTAAGAGCGCAATAAAAAAGATTGTTGCAAGTGGATACACCGAAGAAGTTGCTACAAAATCCATCTTAAGGTCTGGCATCTGTTATGGATGTAAAGATACTGTATCGAATATAGTTGATAATACGTTATCATTGCTAAGAAATGGACAAGAGATGGATCCTTCACAAGAGCATGGTTTTGAGGATTTAGTCCAGCTAGAGAAGTACATGTTGGCTGAATTAATTTGTGTGCTTCGGGAGGTTCGACCATTCTTTAGTACTGGGGATGCAATGTGGTGCCTGTTAATTTGTGACATGAATGTTTCACATGCTTGTGCAATGGACACCGACCCTTTAGGTAGTGATAGCATGGTTGATGGTTGTTCTTCTGTTCAACCCGAATCGCAATCAAATATAGAAGCAAAAGGTGCTGAATTGACCCTTCCAAGTCCTTGTAAATCTGCTTCCTCAACTGAGAAATCAGATGTGGCTGGAGATTCTGTTGCAAACAACTCAAAGAATTTTCAAATTCTTGGTGAACTCTTGGAGAAAGAGAGCGCTGATGCTGAATGTAGTAATGTTGGAACATCTCAGTCCCCCCTATTAGAAGAAAAGTGTGGTAGTGTTAGGAAGGTAAATTCCACTGGTTCCAAGAGGGATTACATTCTTCGACAGAAGTCATTCCATGTTGAAAAAGGTTGTCGGACACATGGATCTAAAGGGTCTTCAAGAGGAGGAAAGGGAAGTGGTTTGAGTAGTTTAATCTTGGAGAGAAAACTTAAATCCATTTCAGAAGCTACTGCAATAAGCTTAAAGAGTGCATCCTTAAAGATAAGTAAGGCAATGGGAATTGATGTGACCCAAGACAATCTTAATCCTAACCCCATCACAGTGAACTCTGATTCTACTGATACTGTTTCTTGGTCAACGGATACGTTGTCTCTAATACCTGCAGCAGATACTATACCTACAGTCACTGTCCCAACTGCATTATCTGCCACAGATACCGACCTTTCTCTTTCATTGTGCTCCCAAAGCAAGTCTTCTACAACGCCATTATGTTGCAATAATGAGACTCCTAACGATAGTTGTACAGGGATACTATTTGACAAGTCCCTGGGGCAATGGACACCGCAAGATAGAAAGGATGAGATGATTATGAAGTTGATTCCGAGGGTACAAGAGCTGCAAAATCAGCTTCAAGAATGGACTGAATGGGCGAATCAGAAGGTTATGCAGGCTGCTCGTCGGCTGAGTAAGGACAAGGCTGAGCTCAAGACACTAAGGCAAGAGAAAGACGAAGTTGAACTTCTAAAAAAAGAGAAGCAAACTCTTGAGGAAAACACCATGAAGAAGCTTTCTGAGATGGAAAATGCCTTGCGCAAAGCAAGCAGGCAGGTAGAACGAGCTAATGCTGCTGTCCGGAAGCTTGAGGTGGAGAATGCTATGCTGAGGCGAGAGATGGAGGCCGCTAAGTTACGTGCGGCAGAATCGGCCACAAGCTGTCAAGAGATCTCAAGGAGGGAAAAGAAGACTCAATTAAAGTTTCAGTCACGGGAGAAGCAGAAATCTTTATTTCAGGAAGAGCTAATGACGGTAAAGCGCAAATTAGCCCAACTACGGCAGGTTTTGGAGCAAGCTAAATTACAACAAGAGCAAGCTGAGGTATATACTATTTCAAAATTGTTGTTACTGAGTTGCTAAAGGAGGTAGAAATGGTTTGACACACACTGAATGTTAGTTATCAAGGTTTGATGTGGCAATAAAATTTGATGACCTTGAATCTAAAGAAATGCATAGCCTCCACCATGGTATGAATGTTCATATGATGAACTGTGATAGCAGAGAAAAAGATTTACAATAACTCCTGATGAATCATTTTCTGCCCCTTGCATCTTTCTTGTTTCATTTAAATTTTGAGGGTTCCATTTCCATACTCTCTCTGCCCTTTTCATAAGAACATTGATATTATAACTGATGTTAAAATGAATTGAATTGTGAGAGTACTTTTGCACTACTTGCATTGTTACTTGGCTTCTTCTCATTATAATGGAAAAATACCACAGGCTAGATGGGAGCAGGCAGCAAAGGCAAAAGATGAACTTCTCCTGCAGGCAAGTTCTATAAGAAAGGAAAGAGAGCAAATTGAAGAGTCCACAAAATCCAAGGAAGAGATGATCAAATCAAAAGCAGAAATAGATTTGCAAAGGAACAGTGATGATATCCAAAAGCTCGAAAAAGAAATCGCGCAAATGAGGCTAAAGACTGACTCTTTCAAAATTGCTGCACTGAGAAAGGGAATCGATGGAAGCCACAACGGCGGCTATACAGACATAAAAAACAACACTTATATGGAAGAATCAAAGAGTTCTTGTATCTCAGAACTGGTTACTAGTTTAAGTGACTACTCCTTGATGGTTGGTGTGAAACGAGAGAGGGAATGTGTGATGTGCCTTTCCGAGGAGATGTCGGTCGTGTTCCTCCCCTGTGCTCATCAGGTGGTTTGCACTACATGCAATGAACTGCATGAGAAACAGGGTATGCAAGATTGCCCTTCTTGCCGGAGTCCCATTCACCGGCGAATTTCTGTTCGTTATGCTCATACTTAATTTATTTGCTTAAGTGGGTTGAGAGTTTTAAATAATGTCAGTGAGACTCACTTGCATAGAATAATGCATTTGAATCATGCAGATTTGTTTGATGTATACATTAATTTATTTTCATTGTCAATGTTGATCATAGAGGTAAGTAACACTCTTGTAATATTTTCCAAGCCATAATTTTGGAATTACAGTCAGCAAGCAAAATACACCATTTTTCTTTCTGTAAACAAAAATCACAATTTTATATTTTACACACCAGACACCACCAAACAACAGTACATATGAATTGAGGCTGCAAAAGGAATTTTCATAGTTCTTTATAATTTGTTTTAAATACTGATATTATATGCTAAAAAGTACTAGACAAGAGGAATAAGAGATTAATTTTCATGGAGCTGTGAACTGGTTTTGACTAGGTTAATGAATTCTAATTGATTACCAAATCTTGGAGGTTGTTTGTGCTGTTTTGATGTTAGGGGTGGAAAGATCTTTTTCTTGTTAAGCTGGTTATGCTTTTGAAAACCAACTAGGTTAGTTTTCAAAGTAGTTACAATGATATAACCAAAGAAGAGTCTTATATTATAGTTAGGAGAGAGAATTTACTTGAATTTATGTAAACAAAACTAAACATGAGTGATTATGATATTCCTAAAACATATATCAAGTGTATTTTAGTAACATATAACTATTTCTCATACCTCATACAAAATCCACAAAAAGTAAAAGAAAGATACCAGTACAAATTCAAACTAAAGTACTAAAGTTCTAACTACCCTAACTTATCCATTTAATTGAATAATAGTAATGTGGAGTTTCTGAACGTTGATTTTCATCAATTTAAATGAATTTCCTACCCTTAAGCACTACCATCAATGACAAGGATTTGAGGTTAAAACCTCTTTTATTTTACTGCTCTTGTACAGTTGTACTATCAAACTCATATTATATTTTTATTATTTGTGATTGTTAAAGGGCTGGCCATGGTTTCTGACACTATTTTTTCTTTGTATGCATTGCAACTTGTATATATTTTATTATATGTTATTATCAATATATTATTTGTAAAGTGTTTTATTAAGTTTTCCTGTTAAAACAGCTAATTGAATTATGATTTTGTCTAACTGTCACTCACTTTCTTTACCTATATTATTGACTTGATCTTGTTCAGTGAAAATGAATCTCAGATTCATGAACTTTCTTTGAGTTGGATAGAGTAACTAAATCCAAATAAAATATAGCACAGCACACTGCATATGCAAATTTTTAAGAGACAGGCAAAGATGGTTCAACAATATGGTAAGGAATAATTTCATATATTGTAAAAAATAAAGTTGATAGTTAAAAAACCGTTAGATGATAATTTAGTCAAATATGTCAAATCATCTAACGGTTTTCAACTATTAACTTCACATAAAGACAACCGTATGTGAGTCTCAACTTTTTGTTAGTAGTTGAAATATGAATACCTTTGTAAATCTTCAAAAATATTAGAAAAAAATGTATAATCTAAAGCTTTATTTGTTTAAAAAATTATAAGCGGGATCCAATGATTACATAATAACTCAGATACCATGTAAAGAAGAAAGTGTGATTTTCTTCCAATACTAAAATAGAAGAATCATTACAACTAAACTATAGCTTTCTACAGGGAGCAAGATCTCAGCTCTCAACATATTTAAATCAGAATCAATCAGGCTATGGAGTCAGAAATGACTGCAAATCACGGGATACAACACAAACACCAAGAAGAAACAATGATGATTAAGAATCCATTAGTTGACCCTACTTAAAAAGAAGTCTTATTTATTTTACTAACAATTTTATGATTGATTGTGTAATTATTAATATAACAACTGGAGTTTTGTTTGCCACTGCCAATCGTAGCAGTTGGATTTTGTTGTCTTGTGTTGAAAAAAGGAAGCTCAACAACATGGCTACCATTGTCAACTCTTCTGACTTTTATCCGCCATATCCCTCGTGGAGTAGTTAGAAGCTAGGACCTACTTTTGTCTCCATTTATTCCAATATATTGAAGTGTGTTTAGGATGAAACCAAATACTTATGCAGATTGCAGCATTCTTTTTTAGCAATTCACTAAGGAACTAGTTTTCTTGTGTTGCAAGATGCTGAGTGTGATTCGAGGAAAACTCCGCCGGCTTTGTTCCAAGATATGGTGGACTCTATGGAAGCGTCCGAGGTCTAAAGTTGTTATCAGAAGATTCAGGAAACTGAGCTGCAAGAGTCAATCAAGAGCAGAACTTTGGAAGTGTGACAAGAAAGCTACAATACACTCAAATGGTGGTGAAGCTGGAAGGCCGATTCGTGTGGTGACATTCAATGTTGCCATGTTTTCTCTTGCTCCTGCAGTCTCAGAATTGGATCATGGACAAGGAGGATCCAACAGGAAGAATTCCAAAATGGTTGAATTTCCAAAGAGTATACTAAAGCAATCTCCATTGCATTGTGATAGCAAGATTGTTCCAAGATCAAACTTGAAGGTTTCAATTAATCTTCCTGATAATGAGATCTCATTGGCAAACAGTAGATTGCTTGCATCAATGAGGGAAAAAGAAGGGACAAGCGTTCCTGCTCGCTCCCCGGTGTGCTTTCCTTTCCTTATGAATCAGTATGAGGGCATTGACAAGTTGACAAGCAGCAGAAGCATTCTAGAAGTTCTCCAGGAGATCGACGCGGATGTGGTGGCACTGCAGGATGTGAAGGCTGAGGAAGAGAAAGGGATGAGGCCTCTCTCTGATTTGGCAGGTGCTTTGGGGATGAAGTATGTGTTTGCTGAGAGTTGGGCACCAGAATTTGGAAATGCCATCTTATCCAAATGGCCTATTAAGAGGTGCAGAGTTCAGAAGATTGCTGATGATGAAGATTTCAGGTTCTCTTTTCTTCCCTTTAAGTTTTAACCTCTTCTATCATTCTTTCCTTTGTTTATTGATTTTCAATTGGTTAGGAATGTGTTGAAGGCCACAATTGATGTGCCATGGGCAGGGGAAATCAATTTCCACTCTACTCAACTTGATCATTTGGATGAGAGTTGGAGAATGAAGCAAGTTAATGCCATAATCCATTCCAATGACCCTCCTCACATCTTGGCAGGAGGTCTCAATTCTCTTTGTGGAGCTGATTACTCGTCTGAGCGATGGAATGATATTGTTAAGGTAAGCTGTTATGACAAAATCATTGAAATAATTGCTTTCTGTATCGAATACTTTTCCTCAAGCAAGAGCCTCTTTTTCTGATGCAGTACTATGAGAAGCTAGGAAAGCCAAGACCAAAGACAGATGTGATGAACTTGATGAAGTCAAAAGACTATGTTGATGCAAAGGACTATGCAGGCGAATGCGAACCCATCGTCATCATCGCCAAAGGCCAAAGTACTACTAATCTACTCTCTAAGTTATGATTCTCAAAATTCTAGACCAAAAAAAGTTGAATGGTTTTTTGACACAGATGTGCAGGGGACATGTAAGTATGGAACAAGGGTGGATTACATTTTGGCTTCGCCTAATTCGCCATACAAATATGTTCCAGGTTCATACTCAGTGATTTCTTCAAAGGGAACTTCTGATCACCACATTGTGAAGGTGGACATTGTGAAAATGAACACTTTTGCTCACAGACAATGCAAGAAGCTAAAGAATAAGGTTGTGAGAATAAGAACACCGCCTTGTTCTGCTTCTGCAACTGATGTATGCAAATCAACACCATCATACTTGATTGAAACCAAGCCACAAATTTGATATAACATTCTGCTATGGGATGCTTACTATAATTTTAAATTAAAGCAGTATCTTGTAACCAATTGTGAAAATTTACGTGCAGTTAACTTTATGTGAAATTGATAGTCAATAATCGTTAAATGATAATTTAATCAAATCTGTTGACTCATCTAATAATTTTTAACTATCAACTTCACATGAAAACAACTGCATGTGAATTTTCACTTTAATATAATGTGTCCATACATGTTGACAAATCATTGCAAAAAGGTAGTTCAAAAGAAAAGAATCATCAAGTATTTGTAAAAGGCGATGTTAATGTTTGAAGGTGAATTATATAGTAAATATATAAGTTTATAGATCTTTCTTTTTATGGGATGAAAGTGAAATTAAAAAAAGTAGGATTCCATTTTGAATAACAATAAAATAATTAAAAATAACTATAAAAAGAATTTTCTTTTTCTATACCACTTCAATTTGTATAGTAGAGTGAACCATGTTTGAATTGGTGGCAATGATGCACTTATATTTGTTGCTTCAACAATCATCCCACAAACCTAATTCTTGAAGGGATTTCTCTCTTACATGGAGAAGCTACGTAATCCAATCATGACTGCTGGTAAATTATTGAAATGAATAAATTGATGCAATAAATAATAGCACTAAAATTCAATTTAAATATACAAATTTGTAGTTATGTGTGTTATTCTATCTTAAAAGTAATATGACTATGAAGTCAATAATTAATCAACTGTTGATAGAAAACCAATATTAAACTTTTCTCTTATTTAAGTATGTGCATGAAATATTATGTCTATATATTAGGGTAGTATTTTATGGCTCTAATATGTAGTTTATAATTTAATTTTTAATAATTAACTTCACACTTTTAAAAACTTGTAATCAGATTTCTATGTTATGAATTGTTTTCAATCAAATCCATGTTTAAAAATTTCTAATCAAATTCTTATACTTTACAAATAAGTTTTATTTAGATTATTATTATTTTTTTAAATGAATTAGCTGTTACGTCATATATAAATCCCCATAAAAAAAGATCCGCACAATATAGCAATTTAGTAACAAATTTTATTTTTTAAAATAAAGTTGATTATTAGAGATATGAAAAAAAATTTTATGCAGTGCAAAGACTTGATTACTAAAATTTAAACTATAAAACATATCTAAGTAAAACTTGAATAACATAGAATAATAATGGTTTAATTATTTTATTAGTTTTTATAGTTTTATTAAATATTTATAATTAAGTTTTTGTATTTTTTTCAATTGTGTTCTTATATTATTTTTAATTTTATAATTAAATTTTTTATGTCAAAAACGTTAAAATTAATAGAATATTTTTTTAAAAAAATATATGATAAAAAATTTAATGAGGTTTTTAATTGTGGATACTTTTAATTTGTGGATAAATATTCAGTTAAGTATAATATTTTTTATACTACGAAAGACTTAATTACAAAATTAAAAATAATGTAAGTATTCAATTAAAAAAGAGATTTAATTATAAATTTAATAAAATTATAGGACTAACAAAATAAATAAATCAATAATAATTAAATCACATAAATAGTTTGGTCAAAGACTTATATATCGTTATTTTTATGTGAAGTTGATATATAATTAAAAATTATTAGATAACAATTTAGTCAAACATATCAAATTATTCCAAAAAAATTTGTAATCGTGATCTGATCAATAATAAAAGCAAAAAGAGAGAAAATGAGGTTCAGAGCAATTAGAGAAAAAGTTTCATTTCTCACGAGATGCAAAAAAACAGAAAAATAAAGGAAGCTACTTACAGCTATAATAACTACCTATTTATAACACTACCTAGTTAACTAATAATTTATTCTAATAACCAGCTAATTTAGAGTACTAATAATGTGCTTACTCACCATAGTTAATTGTAACAATTCAATTTTATGTCCATTATTCTTTTCTCAAATTGTAGCTAATTACTACAGAATCTTCGTTATCTTCCCTTAGAACTACTTTAATTACCACATCTCTTAAATACTGTTTAGATATTTAAAATTTTCGATTAATAATTTCATATGAAATACTTTAATTACCACATCTCTTAAATACTGTTCAGATATTTAAAATTTTCAATTAATAATTTGATAATTACATCAAAGTTTTCTCCAAATAATTTAGAGAATATTTATATTAGACAAACTCGTACTACGTACTTATTCCTTCACACCCAAATCTGTAGAAATAATGCAGGTAAGATGTCGCAATTGATATGTTATTGCAGATAGAAAGTCCCTATTTATTTGAATAGAAAAAGATAAATATTGTCTCATCGATCTTAACTAAGTGACATATGTTTAAGAAGTAGATTGTTCATTCCTATCCGAAATTACTACAATTGTTTCTTTATTAGAGAGGTCTATGAATATTATTAGGATAACTTCATTCAGGCCGCATTTAATTTTTAGGTAATAATTCATTTTTATTGTATTTAATATTTAGTGAAATTAAAAGATGGACTAATTTGTAAGAAGAAATATTATTTTGTAATTTATAAAGAAAAATATTAAGATTAGTAATTTTTGTGATTTATAGTCATTAAATAGTCATCAATAATAATTTTAATGGTGTGAAATTTTATCAAATGGTTCATTTCTCTTTGCTGATTACATACTGACCAGAATTTAATAAAGTTGTTGGCCCTAAACTTTTTTATTTATAAAAAATACAAAAAGAATAGATAACATGCATGTATATATACCAAAATACAAACATCTCAATCCTCTTTATACCATGTACATACATATGTATTGTACAAATTAAACAATAAAATTCAATTGTACAAATTAAACAATAAAATTCAGGTGCAGTGAATTTCACGTGAAGTTAATAATTGAAAATTATTAAATAAAAATTTAGTCAAATCAATCAAATCATCTAACGTCTCTCAATTATCAACTTCACGCCTTAGTTTCCACCTTAATACGAATTAGATCCCATATACATAATACAAACGACGATGAATTAACCAAAACAAAGCAAGCTAACATCAATAATTAACCAATTAAAGAAATAACTCTAAAATTCGTTAACTGAAGATACGTTTATATTTGAATAATAATTACCCTAAACATAACATAAATATCTTATTAATTATTAATTAGGCCTTGGAATTTTTATTAGTAACGTCATTAGGGTCCTCGCTGGTAGGGTACCCTATACCATGGCGGTTATCAGGGAACATAACAAACACAGCACTCGTAACCGCTCCAATCACCGGCGGCAGAACCTGCACCAGAACCTTCTCCGACGACTCAAAGCCAGGGTAGAAACAACGCACCGTGTTCGTATCAAGCAAACCCAAGATGGCGAAAATAATCAGCGACGAAAAAGCGTGGACGAAATCACCCACCCTAAGCTTGTATTTTGACATGTCAACGCCGTCGGAGGCCGGAGAAGGCCAGAGACCTTTGGGCGTGACGAGAGCGTAGTGGCGAAGACCGTCGGAGCCGGCGTAGCTGTCGGTGAAAGAAGCAAAGACGCAGTTGAAGGCGCAGATTACGAGGAGAGCGGCGGTGAGGTACTTGTTGAGCGTGGTGCAATGGCCGCTGTTGGTTACGACGGGGATCAAGAACTGGAACATGAACACCGTCCCCGTTGGCAGCAGCTTTATCAGGTTTCCAAGACTATTCAATGCCTTGGTTGACATGCTGCTGTTATTACTCATGCTTTTTGCGTTGTAATTCTGTTAGTCAGTTACAACTTATAACCACTTACTTGGAGATTGTGATGATTCTGTTTTGGTGATTTATAGAACAGTTATTGGGGATGGAGAGAGTGTTAATTAGTTGCTTCTACGCATAATTTGATGGTAGAGTGGAGCGTTTATGTTATCTTCCCTTGCTTCTACTCGAGGCTCTTAAATTTGAAGTCGATAATTTATCATTATATTTTATCTCATATTTTTAAATAATAATAATTAATTAATAACTAAAAATAATAAATTATGATAATTTTTTAATATTTTTTCAAAAAACTATATACGTATGTACCAAACCGATTCATGCGTAGTTGACAAAACAAGAATGAGATGTTATTAAGATATGTACTAGGAACTAATTATAGTATTATACAGTGATTAGCAGGTTGGTCACGCTATTTCTTTCCTAGTTCAATGATGATAAACTAACTAACTAACTCGTTAAACATTAGCTAGTAGTATGTAGTTCTTTGTGTATTTTAATTTGAGTAGCCCTAATAATAGTAGTTTATGGAGAAATAAGAATAATATCCTTAATTGTTTATGATAGGCGTGCTTTGTATATATACACACATGCATGAAGCGTATGCATTATGCATATATACGAATACGATCGATTTTTATTTATTTATTACTTTGGGGAGTTTTCATTTGCCTTTGTTATACTTTCATGAAATTACATATAGGGAGTCAATAGAATATTTGTACAATGTGTAAAATAACCATCTCAGTATTAGGAATAATAAACATTTCATGTCATAAAACTACTCATCCCAAAAGTTTAAGATGATTTTGGGGTTCACTAAGAATCGAATTCGATCTAGAGTTCTAATACCATGTTATGAAATCACTCATCCCAAAAGTTTAAGCTAATAGAAAAAAGTAACACTAATAATTTATCTCTAATACTGAATTAGATATCTCTAACCCTCAATTATACACATGGTACAAATATTCCATTAACTCTCTGTACTTCCTCGTAACGATATTCATAACTATGTCATTTGAATACCAATATTAATAGTCGAGAGTGATATTTATTTTGGATAAAGTATTGTTTGAATATTTAATATTTGCGTTAAACAATTAAAAAAATTTTAAGTTTTTTTTTTTTAAATAATCTCTAATATTTTTAAAATGTTTCTATTTTTTATTTTCAATAACATCTTCATCGTTCGCTTATAATTTTATACATTTTCTTTACTACTTTTCTTTTTCGGTGAGCAAATTAAACATGGTGTTAAAGAACGAAGAAAAGTATATATATATATATATATATATTATTGATCCAAAAAAGTTGCTTTTCTAATTTTATACAATCCGAATCAGCATTCAGATATACATACATATCCTTTTAAAGATCATATGATCCAATGTTTAGTACCAGTTAAGGAAATTAAATTTAATATCTAATGTTTTGTTGTCTAATCTTGTTATTTTCATGCTTACGTTTGATAATGATTATCTAAAATTTACAAAGCCAATTATATATATACCACGGATATATAATATGATTGATTTTATTTGTTTTTGTTTCTTGTGAGAGGGGTTTTAGTTGTTTTTGGAAAGTTAAGTTCCGGCTTAAATTGAACAAGAAATTAAAACATATCTTAGGTCATTTATTAATTGCTTGACGCTATATGATATACACGACCAATAAGATGATGCATCATCATTTAAATTATGAATACAAGGCTGGGTTTGTTTAAAAAAACATGACATGAAATAGAAGTATAGAAATACAAAATTGTATTTAATAGAAGAGATATAAATAAAAATAATATAATTTAAAGACATTAAATTAATATATTTTATGTTCATCTTAATAAATACAAAATTATTAATAACAAACATAATTTATTTTTTATTTTTTATTAATTTTATTAATTTTTTATAATTATATTTTTTATTATTATATTTTTTGTCTTAAATTTTTTGAATAACAAAATAAAAAAATTAAATTTCTATAACTTATTTTAATTTATCATTAAACAAAATATAAAAATATAAAATTTTATATTTTTATTTTTTATATTTTGTTTTTAATATTTTATCTTTTCTTATTTTTAAAAACAAACGAGCCTGATATATATCTGGTTCTATGAATGTATTATATTATTATTATATAATAATGCGGTTGGTGTGTTTGCTTCTTTTGTAATAGTATCTTTCCAAGGCTTCGAGGCTTATATATATTATATGGACAGAAAGTTTGATGCTTTAAGAAATATTTCTTAGGAATATATATGCGTCCTTTGAAGAAGAATTGGAAATTGATCTATATGTTCCCTTTAGTCCTTTACTATGTATGAAATTTATTATTTTAAATTTATTACGATAATACTTGCTTAGTTGGTGATTAGATTAGATAATCAAAATCAAGTTACAAAGTTCTCTCTCTCTCATTTAATTTTTTTTAGAAAAAATCTTCATTAAGTATATATAAACTATGTTGAGTATATATTAAAATCAACCAAAAATATAAAATATATATTAAATTAAAAATAAATAAAATAATATATATTTATATACAAATATATAATTAATAACTTATTTTAATAACTAATTTTAGTATACACATAATTTTTTTTGTTATATATACAAAATTATTTAATTTCTTTTTACTATCAATATAAAAAAATTTTATGCAGACAAATAATTATATTATCACATTAATAAAAATAACTAATTCTTAAATTATTACTTAAAAGATCATCTAATAAACACATAAATATAATTAGATGATCATTATATGATCAGTGTATATATTAAAATCAAATTTGTATATAATTAATGAACTAAAAATTATTAAATTGACCTATAAACCTAATTAAAATAATGTCATTATTAATCATTGTTAAAATAATGCATGTCACGTGCCACCTATTTGGGTTTTAAACGAAAATTGCCAAAGGTAAAAAATTTTCCCACTTTCGTTATGGTTTTTGTGTCTTGGTCCATCAAGAAGTAAGAGCAGCATCATTATTATTATTATTATTATTATTATTATTATTATTATTATTATTATTATTATTATTATTTTCCCCGTTGAAAGATAATATTTGAAGCGAGGATTGAAGTCCTTTCATGATTTGCAACGATGTGAATATGAGAGTAATTATAGTTATACTAAAGTGTTAAAGTAGAAAAAACAAGAATGACCCTTGAGTTTCTGCTGTTGAATATTAAGGCCCAACTTCCATAAAC
The DNA here is from genome assembly GCF_003086295.3 of Arachis hypogaea. Taxonomy (NCBI): domain Eukaryota; kingdom Viridiplantae; phylum Streptophyta; class Magnoliopsida; order Fabales; family Fabaceae; genus Arachis; species Arachis hypogaea. The sequence goes on along the minus strand of NC_092039.1, from coordinate 3,597,103 downwards.
AGCTTAATTAAGCTTTTTTTAAATAATTTAAATAATAAATAATTATATTAAAAATAATTTATAAATAAGTTATTTTGTATTTAAATTTTTAATTTTAAAAATATTTATTTAAAAAAATATGATAATAAATTTTTTATTATGAGAGAAGTCATTTTTTTTAATTTCTCTATAAATTCTTAAATAACTTCTTAAAAAACTACAATTTAATTTTAAAAAGTATACCAAATATTAATATTATTACTTTTCATAAGTCAAAAATTCAAAAAAATTACTTTTAAAACTTTTTAAACGGACCTAAATAAACAAAATTTGAGGAGCATCTATCAATATTTCACATAGTATAGCCATATAGATAATACATAGAACAGAAAGTTTAGGAACCAGTACTTTTATTAAAATCTGACCAGCACTTAATCAGTAAAAAAATGAATAATCTCACATCATTAGATATAATTTCACACCATTAAAAATATTAATAATAACTAATTAATAACTACAAATCACAAAACGTGCTACCCCTAACACTCCTCAAGAATCGAAGTCCAAAAGTTTTATAAAACTCTCTTGATGGAAAAAAATATGAATAAAAGATCTCGCTGAATTGAATTGGATCCATAAATCTAAGAAATAGCGAAAATTCTTAATCTCTCAATTCGAAAATCCGGGATTTGAATTGATGTCTTTTCATTGAATCCTCCTAAATTGCATTGATTTATCCTAAAGATTTCACTTCTACATACAATATATTACTCTATATGTTCATTGTCACATGATATACTTCCTTGCATTTCCTTTTGATGAAGTGCATAAATTTAAAATTTTAAAATATATTTTAATAGTATTATAACTTATAAGAAATTCTTGCATGAAAAGAAAGGATCAATAACAATAATATTGATTAAACATAATTTGGAATGGATTGAAAATAGAAGATTGTTCTCTCTTTCTCTCTCTATATATATTTCACGTTACCTTTCAACCTGACAGATTAAAGATTAATCCGCTGTGATACTGAGTTTCGCCGTGGTATTGAGCTCCATTTAAGGGTTTATCGCTGGCCAATAAATTACTGCATGCAGCAGACAAAATTTAAATTCCCGACACTTGCGGACTAGTGAATTAACTATTAGAACAACCCAATTTGATTAGTTTTTTTTTTATAATTAGATATTATTGAGCCGACTGAGCCGAAGGAGTCTTTCAGGCCCAAAAAATGGAACTGGGGACAACTGGACTGACAAAAATATAGTTCCTTTAGCCTTTTTGTTACGTCAATTTCAAATTCAAACCAAGAAAACCATGACAACCAAAAACCAAAGAAAAACATCGTGTATAGAGCAAAGAGAATTGTAAAATAATAAAATAAATATTAACTATTATTAAATTTATAATTTTTTATTGTGTGTGAATATTATGATTTTAATTTTAAAATAATTAAATTTTAAATTTTTTTATTTTACTAATTCTTTTATTTTAGAAGAACTTGATCTTTCAAATCAAAGTCTTCTAACTTTTAAAAAGAACCAACTACATTGAATTAGTATGTGTTTTGTGATACACAATTTCTTTTATGAAATATATTATATAGGATAAATTAAATTCTAATTTTATATGAAACGTTTTTTTAATATGAAATATTACAAAAAATAATTATCAAATCAATCATTATTTAAATATAAATATATATTATCTAACTCATTTTTAATATTAACTGATATTTTTAATGTATATGTTATATAATTGGTCACTAATAATTGACCTTGATAATTTATTTATTTTGATTAAAATAACCTATTTCAGGGGAAAATGATTTCCAGGTAGAGGAGAAAAGAGATATGAAGCATGGGAACCAAAACTAACTACCCACACGCGTAGGTCTCCTATTGGCTAATGCAATACCCCCACACAAATCTATGGTTTTATTTTACTATCCCCCCCCCCCCCCCCCACACCCTTTTTTCTAATAAATTAAATCCCCGATTATTCTGTGGATAGTTTTTTCTTTAATATTTTAGTTTATATTAAATTACAGTCTTAGATTCATGGAATTAAATATGTAACTTTTTTTTAACAAAAAAAAAAGTGAATCCTGGGTAAAAATGCTTATACTGTGTCCCATTACCAATCTTTCACCAAACTTGATTTGAGGCACCAAGCTCACGGCTCACCTAAGAAGCCTCAACTCTCAAGTCTCAATAATGACCAGAATTTTTGACTTTTTCAGTTTTCAGTAAACTACTCGTCTTTGAATAATTAAAAATCTTTAATCATGCTTCATGCTCAATGGTTTTTTATATAATTTTTTAACTCTTCTTCCTCCAACCTATTTGCAGCTTGCTTAATGAATCATGATCAACAATAAAACACAAAATAAAGGAGAAAAAAAATCAAAAGTCCAGGAAAATATTACCAAACCTTTGAATTTGAATTTTTCCTATTTAATCATTTGTCTTACTTTACACAGTACAAAAGGTTACACAGAGCAGCTCATCAAATTCACATACACTTTAGTAGTTATACTTACATCCCATACAATTTCCAGGTTTTACAAATCAACCCCTCCCACATCCCCTCCCACTCTATCTTCTACATCTCTTTTCTTTTTTCTTTTTTTTTTTCCTTCCTCAAATATATCCAAATTTATTTAATTATTTTCCCACACTAACCTGATAGATAGATTATAATCTAAAAAGTTAAAAACAAATTCGCCCTTCTTAACAACAAGGAACCCAACCCACAAACAAATCTTACACAAATCTCGTAGTGTCTTAAATTCATAAACTACCCACAAACTTCTCTTTTTTACCATTTCGCCCCTAAACTTTTCCGTTTTTTTAATCAAACCCCATATTTCAGATCTACCCTTCCGTTTAAAAAAATCACGGTGCGGGCAAGAACCAGAAACAGGGAGCGAGGCGTAAAAACACTAAAAAGGAGAAATATTTAATAAGATTCTAGAAGGGTTTCTGAAGAGACCGAGAGAGATAGAGAGAGAAGAGAAGAGAGAGAAGGTGAATAGTCATCGGATCCGAAACCCGGAAATCGACCCGCTTCCAGCTCATTCGAGCCGGAGAAGGCGCCTCAGATCCCTCGTGGCGGAGTCATCGACGGCCACAGCGACCGCCGGCGACGGCCGCTGCAGCTGCTTCTTCCCGAACGATGGCAAAGGGAGTGCGCTCGGAGACGGTGACACGGAGAACGCCGATCCGGCGTAAACATCCGCAGCCAGATCGGCGATCCGGATCCGCCTCGGAACCATGTTCGGGTCGGGTCCAAGCCTCTGGGTCCCAACGACGACCAAATCTCCACCTTCCTTCCTAAGCGCCTCGCTCCGAATATTCGAATCGAGCGACTCGCCGCGACGGAGGATCTTAACAGTACCGTTTCCCCTCGCCGGCGGCACCCTGGAATCATCGGAGCTAGGTGGCCTTCTCTCGACCCGTTTCTTCTGTTCATATCTCTCGGGTCGGATCACCGGTTTCCTGGTAGATCTGCCTGTGCTAATAGCCTGAAAATTATTGTTATAGCTACTATTGTTGGTGGTGGTGTTATTAGGATAATAATTATAATAATTGAAGTTCCTCCGCCGTGAAAACACCGCAGGCGACGGCGGACCTCGGATCCTTTGGATGAGGCAGTCCTGTGGCCGCAAAACCTCCGTACCCATTATAAGTGAGGGACAGAAAAAAAGAGAAGGGACGAATTAACAAACGAACAAAGAGGAGCTACGAAAAATCGAAACTTGAGAAATGGGTAGGAGCGTTTTAGATCTAAAACTGATCTAGAAACCAAGAATCTCTGGGTTGTTTTTTTTTTTTTGAATATTTTCTTTTTTTTTTTGTATTTTCTCTCTCCTCAACCCAGAAGAAAAGAGAGGAGAGTGAAATAATGGAGAATGGGTGGGTTTGTGGGGGGTGGGTGGTGAAGGAAGGGGTGATATATAGAAGAAGGAGAGGGGAAAGGTATTTCCAACCACTTTCGGCAATGGAGGAGAGAGAAACAGAAAGAGATAATTGGGGACAGGTGGAAGCGAGCTGACCTGACCGGGTCTTAGTTACTGTTAAGGTAGGGCCAAAACGTGTCATAACGGTTAACGTTAGTGTTTGTTTAGGTTCGGAGTTTCGCTGAACAATTGAACATGTCGTTCTTGTTGGTTCGGTTTAGGTTTAGCTGAGGTAAGGGTAACGGAGCCGTGTAAGAAGGGTTAGTTGTCACAAGTGACCCCGGTTTCGGGGAAATTATTATTTTTGTGGGGCCCATGTAAGGTTCCACTTTACCCTATTCATAATGCAACTTCAATTTTCATTAGTTTAGTTGTTATTTTCTTACGGTAGTTGTTTATTAAAAAATTACTTACTAGTTGTAATTGAATTAATCTTAATGCAACTTCAATTAGTTTTCCATTTTTGTTATTTGTTATTTTCTTGATTCCTAACAAACTATGAGATAAATAAAGTGAGATAGGAGTAGTATTTTGTCTTAACTTTTAACAGTAGAATGTGAAGTGTGTGTATTGATGTCTAAAAATAACAATAAGAAATGGTCATATTAAAATCAAAATTTAAGATGTATTTATTGGATAACTATTTATACATCATATAGAATATAAAGTAGTAAAATGTTCTCAAAATAGTCTCTTGTGGACGAATAGAGTATTGATATAAACTTTTCTCAAACCTAGTTAGCTTAGATAATTTTTTTTATTCATATAAAATACTCGTTCTTAAGTTTTACTACTTCTTATTAAAAAAATAGTTTTAAACTATTATAATTTAAGAAGAGATTATTTAAATATTAATTTTTATTTAATGACGTGTCAAGTGAAATGTTTATTTAGGACAATTTTTTATTAGTTTTTTTTAATTGAATTTTCTCTAAAAAAAACATATTTGTTGTTCTAATTATAATTTTTTTTTACAATTTCACTGCTTATAATATTCTATTTTTTTACAATTTTAACTTTTTTACCTATTTTTTTGTCATCTTAATAACAAACTTAAAAATAATTAATATAAATAACATTATATAATTGTATACTAAAATTTTTTGTTCCCGCAATAATTTTGTTTAAGCTCTGCCACATCTTCAAATGATAATCTTGTTTTGATGTAATGCATCATTTTTTTCATAAGTGATATTGTGATAGACAACTATTGATGCATTTGATACAATTTTCGTCGAAACATTTAAAAAATTATTTGAAATATCACATAAAAAACTAAGAAAAAATTTGACCATTAGATTTTTTTTAAAAAAGCTTTGTCATTCACATAAAATAAAATAAAAACGTAAAAATAAAAATTCACTTATTAGTGTAAATCATCAAATTTAGAAGATAAAAATATCTCATTCACTTTTAACAAATTGTAAAAAATCGTGTTCAACTTTTATTTTCAGAATCCTTTTTAATATGTTTTTAAAATTTTTAATAAATTTTATTAAACTAATATTATTTTTAGAGGATCAAAATATCATATTTTTCTTTTTAAAATCCATTTTATCAAAAATCGAATTTTTACAAGAGCCAAATAGTATTGTTTACTCCACATTATTGTTGTAATAAACATCTAAAAAGCAAAATTATTAATCTCGTGTTTGTTTGACGATGTATCCAAAAATTAGTGGTGGCGTTTTGGAGCATGACCAAGTAATAAGGGTATTCGCAGTGTGGTTTGATTCGATTTTGAAGGAAAAAATCATCCGATTCGAACGCTTAATTTATACGCGGTGCGGTTTGGATTGGATGAATTTTTTTTAGAAATTCGATCCAATCCGATCCGATTACAAGCAGTTTGGATCGGTTTGGATCCGCGATTTTTTAAATACAAAATAATAACTTAATTTATAAAGTTATATAACCTGTCCAACAATCTATCATAATAATAAAACACAATTCAACATAATAATAAAACAAAAATTCCATAAAATATTATAAACCAACATGTTCAATTGTCCAACAATCCAACATATTCAACAAGTCTTGATAAAATAATAATTCTTCAACATCAAAACAACTAAACAAGTCTCAACAACACAAAATTAAATAACATAGCAAAGTCTTAATAAAAACATAACATAAAAAACTTCAAACTGAAAGCTGAAACACTGATCACTAATTAGATTCATCACCAGAGTTTTCTTCATCTATTAGTTGAGGAATTGGCTCAAGTTCTACAATAAAATGTAATAAAATAAATATTAGTAAGTTAAACATATTATCAAATAGTAAAGTTAATCACTATGTGAAGATAAAATAAAACATAATATTAAAGAACATTACCTTTCTCAAGTTTTTCAAATTCTTCAAAAGACTCCTCAATTGGCTCGAAACCAATTTTGTGCACAAATCAAAGCTTCAACAGTTGTTACCAACATACACATTACACAATAAAAAAATTACCTCAGGATATGAAGCTGACATTGTTGACCTTCGAATTGAAAGCTAAAATCAACCGAACAAATATAAAATCTGCATAAGATAAAAAAAAATAGAATTCAATTTCAATCAACAAGAACAAAATACTTAATTTAATATAAAGTTTAACAAATTTTAATAACAAGAATAACAGTACAACAAGAACAAAATAAAATTAAAACACAGTTTAACAAGTAAAAATTAAAGTAAGTAAAAATTAAAGCAAGTAAAAATATATCTTGAACAGTTTAACACAGTTTAACACAAATTAACAAATAAAAATTAAAATTAAACAAAATCTTAAAACAACAGAACAAAACAAAATAAACAAAAATAAATAAAAATATACCTTGAACAGTTTAACACAAATTTATACCTTGAACAGTTTAACACAGTTTAACATAGATTAACAAGTAAAAATTAAAATTAAACAAAATCTTAAAACAACAGAACAAAATAAAATAAACAAAAGCAAGTAAAATATACCTTGAACAGTTTAATACAGATTAACAAGTAAAAATTAAAATTAAACAAAATCTTAAAACAATAGAACAAAACAAAATAAACAAAAGCAAATAAAAATATACCTTGAAGAAGAGGCGGCAGCGGCGCCACCGAGGGGAGAAGGCGGCAGCGGCGTCACCGAGAAGAGGAGGCGCCAGCGACGTCACTAAGAAGAGGAGGCGATGAAGGACATCATTCAGAAGAGGAGTGGCAAATGACGTCGACGTGTGTCAATGAGAGTGACTGAGAGTGAATGATGTTGTGATGGTGAGAACGAAGAACGAAGACTAAGAGAGCGAGAGAGGACAGAGCCGCTAAGGGATTTCTTTCTTTAGATTAGGGTTTCAAACATTTGGGGAAGCGGCACTAGTGTGCTATGGTAAGGACCTTACTAAGGGTATTATTATTATTATTATTATTATTATTATTATTATTATTTGTAATATATGCAGTTTGGTTGTGCAAAATAAAATCGTAAATCGAACCGAACCGCAATAAAACTGATCCAAAATTTAAAAAATATTTAAAATAGTGCGGTTTAATTCGATTTTTGGTTTGAATCGGTCCAATTTTACGATTTTTTTGGATCGGTTTAGATCTAAACACCCATACTAAATAATGCCTAAATCCAGGACTACAAGTAATTATATATTAAATAATTGTAAAAATAATTCTGAGTTTGTAGATATTGAAAGTTAATTTAATTTGTTATGTTATTATCCGTTTAACCAAAATAACAAGTTTTTGAAGATTAGGCTAGAAGATTAACTGAAGTATAAAACTATCTAATCTTTGTTAATAACTAGCTACAACAATTAGTTACCTACTTTTCTATTTAATTTGTAGATTTGTTGTGATAGGTTATATATATATCAAAACTAACTATAGGTTATATATATCACTTTCTTTTTTTTTCTTTTTGCTTCCTTTTATTTAAGCCACTAATATTGAGTCAATTTTAAAATGTTATGAATTTAAATAGGACGATTAAAATATTATAGACAATTTTAAGATTTATCCCAAAAATTAGAAACAAAAATGATATTTTAATCGATGAAATTTGATTGAGTTAGTTTCATGGAAGAAATGGAACCAGCTTTTGCAAAAGTTGGATGCTGTGCATGTAGGTTCCTTTTCGAAGTTACTTTAATTTATTTTGTGGATTCGAAAGTAACTCGGATTTGGATGGTAATGGAGACTCATCGCTAACACCAAATTTGTCCGAGTTAGAGAGCACTATGTATATATGCGAGTCAAAGTAATCAGTTTAATTTAATTTGTCGTTATCAACTTAAATAGAAGAAGATATTAGAAATATAATTATTTATATAATTTTTTTTATTAGTTTAAATTTGTAATAGAATGAATGATTTTATAATATGTTGTCAGAATTTTATGTCTAAAAAAAAGAAAAAAAATATCTATACAAAAATTAAACAAACTTAAAAGAGACTCTTTGTAAAAAAAATAGTATTAATAATATAACTATTGATATATAATCTCTTATTTTATCAGTTTAATTAAATTTTTGAAATGTATAATTTCATGACAATAGATATTTCCTCTCGAAGATAATTATATATATTAGTTTAACATATATAGTAGGGTTTAGTTTAATATATATAAAAACAAAATAGTAAAATGAAAAGGACTATCAGACAATAAATTTCAAATAGTAACTTTTATGACAAATATACTAATATTTGAAGAATGTATGCATTGTTTAAGATTTATAAGTATTTAACGTTTATTATTTTTATTATATATAAAATTAAAATATATAAAATTTATTTAATTTTAATTATAGTAGAATTAATGTAATTTTTATTATTGAAATGAATAATTTTTGCGAAAATTTTGTTAGACTATATATTTTTGTAGTACATAGAGATAGATAGAAAAGAAATATTAGAGGATTATCACAATATATTATTTTTAAACATTATAAAGTATATTGTTAATCAGATTATTAGACCAAAATAATTAAATTAAAAAAAATATATTAATAATTAAATATTGGCTAAAAATAATAAATTTTAATAATTTTTTAATATTTATTATAAAAAAAAGAATTTTTTATCATAAAAAATAAGCAGGATGAGAATAAGAAAAAATCGCAGGATATGAGATAAAAACTAAAAGCTTATTTCATCTCTATTTCCTTATATTATCATCCCTCAAACGAAACCTAATAATGTTTAGGGTAAAGTATCATTATTGTTTTTAACGTTTGGAATAAATTTTAAAGTTGTTTATAATATTTTAATCGTTTTATTTAATAAGTCTCTAACGTTTCAAAATTAACTCAATATTGTCCTGCTATTAAGGATTATTCATTAACAGAATTGACGGCAGGATAAAATTGAGACGATTTTGAAACAGTAAAGACTTAAATAGGACGAAAATGTTGGAGACAAAAACAATATATAAAAATAAATTTTAATTTTATCTTTCAATAATATCAATTTTTTTACTGTGCATAATATTCAATTATTTTTTAACAATAGAAAAAAAAATTTTTCAATCACATCTAAGTAAATTACACATAATTACATTATTTTCATTCTAAATAAATTTACTTTTTATAATTTTACACTTAAAGTTATAAGTTAATATAAAAATATAAAAAAATTTATTTAGAATGAAAATAGTGTGATTAAGTGTAATTTTATATACAGTAAAAATTATATTATTAAAGGATAAAATAAAAATTTGTTTCTGTGTATCGTTTTTGTCTCTAACGTTTTTCGTTCTATTTAAGTTCCTAACGTTTTAAAATCGTCTCAATTTTATCCCGCCGTTAATTCTATTAACAAATTCTTAATGACAGAATAACATTGAACAATTTTAAAATGTTAAGAACTTAAATAAAACGATTGAAACGTTAACTTTGAGACTTACTCGATTACCTTAAACGTTATAGACAAAAAGTGATACTTTGCTCTAATGTTTATTATTCTGAACAATTCATAATGCACGTATCCAATGAAACAACATGAAAATTAATTGCATTAGTTTTTTCCATCATCAACGTTGAATATCTGGATGCTTTAATTTAATTAAGTAGCATTTCACACAAGTTGGTTGTTGTTTGTTCCTTAACCTACATGTATAATCATACTCCACAGCACATTGTTGTATTAGTTAATTAATATTTAATACGATAAGAATAGTATAATCCAAGAAATCAAAGGCAATCTAATAATATGTGTAGAAAGAAAGGGTTCAAAGGACATTTTGCATGTGTGGGGTAGGTGTGTGAGTATTTGAATAATGTAGCATGTATTATATTATTCATGCATATCGCAGACCATAATCTCAACAATCTTATAATATGCTTTGATTTAGTCATGCATTATTCCATTGCTTACTGAAACCGAAACACTTGTACCAGCTTCTGGCTATGAATTATTTTTGTTATAGGGAAAAAAATAGCATGAAACCCTTCCAAGACGACAACACGAACCTTCAACTATTTTTACACTCTTATTTATTTATTTATCTGAGTAGCTAACTAACTGCTGATGCACCAGCACACCAGCAAGAATTTATTTATTTATTTTTCTCCTTAATTATATATTTATTATTGCTATCATTGCTATTTTAAAAATTAAAAATATTATTTATACACTAAAATTAGTCATTAAAATTAATCATTAATGTCGTATTTGTATATAAATATATATGTAGTTTAATTTATTTTTAATATATATTTATATTTTAATATATATTTTATACTAATAATTAATTTTAGTGACTGATTTTGACGTATACATAACATGATGGTTTAAAAATTCTTATTTTATACTAATAATTAATTTTAGTGACGTTTATGCTATATATATCAGTCAGATATCCTAATAGCATCACATAAACACATATACAGAAAATGCACAGAAATACAATCAATCCGTCTTTCAGGTTCTATAGGAACAAACTGTTCTGATACCAAAATGTAACACCCTACCATTATGAGCTTTACGCTTAAGTCGTAAAGCAGATGTGATGTGGTATTACGACCTCTAAAATAAAACGTGTACATATAATAGTAGAAAGATTATAATATACTAGGAGCCTTGAAGAATAGAGGGAATAAAAATCGTGGAATAAAAGCGCAACGCTCAAGAAACGAGTTAACTTGCGTGCTAAGAAAGCTATATCTATCAAATATAAGATTGTAAAAATAGGAATAGAGTGCCAAAGATACAAAATAGCAAGCTCCTAACTCGGCCCGCGAAGTCAAGGCTGGCCGGAAAATATTTACACACACACACACACACACATATATATATATATATATACACAAACCCAAATATACATAAACAAAATTCTGCCTCTCCAAAAACCTCTAAGAGGATCAAAAGAACAAGTTATGCAGAGAGAAAGTTAAGTACACATATATATACCACTGTACAACAACATAACCCAGTAATCACTTTGCTTCAGGAGCCCAGACGCCTAATGAGACGCCTCTCGACCTGCATCTGAAAAGCAACAACATAGTATGGAATGAGAACCGGAGGTTCTCAGTATGGTAAAGGTGCCACACACATAATATATAAGGTCCTGGGAATGCCAGAGGCAATCTCAGAACGCCGACACTCGGATTATAGAGCTTAAAGTATTAAACAGAAGTCATAAAAGGTGGTTTTCTAAGAGTATCTAAACCTAACTTAACTTAAACTTAAATCTAAGTCCCATACTGTCATTCCTTCATACCTCCAACTCCATCATGCATTTTCACAGACAAATAGACAGATAAAAGCAAGCACAAGAAGGTTACAAATACTGCAGGTAACAAATACACATTTAACATGGCAAGTACATGTAGGCACACCCAATTAAAGCACAAGCAAGTAATTCAAGTAATATGCATATGATACATGCCTGTCCTATGGCTGATGAGGCTCATCTGTCAGTTATCCAGCCAACCCGACAAGTTTGAATTGATCTTAGACTGTCCCCCGACGTGCATCCCCAAGAGTCTATGTATAGCTTTATCTCAAATAATCAATATTGCTCAATAGGGGTAACATTCCCGGAAATTTATATAGTGCCTGGTCACACTTACATCGTAGTGTCAATAGAGATCAAGTTTTCAACCTGGTACACGTGGTGGCAAGCCACAACACTTTATCTAGGGAATCTCGTATCTCAGATCATTCAAATTCATAAGCCATATAAATAATTCAATTATAATTCATCAACATCCACATCATTCTCAATCACATCTCATTCACCACCATACATCAATCATATTCAATCCTTATCCTTCATTATCACATCTCCCATTCTGTCCATCAATAGTTCCAATTTAAAACATAATTCATTCCTTTCTAAATAAATCAAACTTAAAACATACTCATTTTCTTAATAACTCAAAATCAAACCCTATAACCTTTGAATCTAAATCTTTTCAAATAATCATTTAAACAAAATCTCTAATTTTTATAAAATTTCGACAACATCTCCTCTAAAACTCGGACTTTGCCACCCTTTTTGGGTCCAAACCTGCATTCTTTTCAATTCAACATACCCTTCCTCATCATCATGACAATCACCACAATAAATCTACCTCAGATCAACAATTATACTCATATAATATTCAAATCCAACAACCAAAATTTAACTAAGAATTATAGTTCAAAAATCCTAGGCTTTTAACACAAAATACCTCAAATCAATAATTCACCAAAGCACCAGTTATTCAACAAGCGCCAAACCAACCATGTTCATTAACAGGATACTAAGTATTAAATATTCACATGCAATCCAACTTATCTTATGGTAATCTAGCCTAAGTTTTCACAGAACATTATATATTAAATGCAAGAAACCTAAACCATATCTTAGCCCAAGTATTATTCCAAGACAATTTTCCTCAAAGAACATAGCCCTCAAAACCTCAACTAATCCGCTTCCTCCAAGTTTCAGTATTCACAATTTCGGGCTCTAATTATTTATTTTCAACCTAATACACATTCATAACACATATATATCCAATTTAATACTCAAAACTCAAATTCAATGAAATTAAAATAAAAATATAAAATTATCGTATCCTCACCTTACCCAAACTTCACATAAGCAGGAGTGAACGTATTTCTCAAGCTAGTGAACGTATTTCTCAAGTTAATTGGATCCTAAAATATTAGAAATCAAAGAAATTCAACATTCCCACTCAAAATTTGAAAATTGGGGGAAAGGAGTGGCTGGGAGTATTTAGTGGCTTACTTATGAAATTGTTCTGATAAAAACTTTGAGCTCGATACGGTGGACGCGTGGCCGCAAACGATGCGTTTCTTCGTTCTTCCTCCTTCCTCTGCTTGCTGCTACATAACTAATGGGAGAAAGGGGAAAGTTTGGTTCACTTAATGCCCTTTTGGCCTGGTTTGGGCCCACGGACCCGGTTCGGTCCGTTCGGTCCAATCTTGGACATTTTTTTCGAAATTAGTGTCAAATTTTCGTTTCGATGAACTCTATCCTAATTTAATATAATATTCACATTTCTAATCTTTCTTATTAAAAGCTAATTTATTGACTAATTATCTACTGATTTAACCGAAATTTACACCTGACGTCCTTAAAAGTTGGACGGATCAGTCCCTCCGTCCAAATGCCTCCGTTAGACCCAACGAAAAAAGCTGATGTAGCTCCTGTAATGCTTGTCACGCGTACGTGACATATTTCCCACCAACGCGTACGCATCGTCAGAAATTCAGCAAATCCACCTTTTGTATAAATTTTTCACTTTGCATGCTTTTTTTTTCATTTCTTTCAAGCCATTATTGCCTTCAAAACTTTAAATTATTCAAACAAGTATATCAAGACATCGAATGGGAGAAAAGTAAGAATGATACAATGATGAAATTGCTCTCAAAGTTAAAAGTCATTGGGAGTAACATTTTTTGTCGGTTTTCTTTTCTTTTTTTTTCTTTTTTGCATCATTATAGCCTTACATTGCGAGTTTTGACATCAAAATGTTAATTTAGTATTCTTTTACATCGTACTCTTATTTCAGTATTCTCAATAATCTTATTCTTAATATTATTTTGGAATCTAACGTTTATGATTATATTATTACCTATGATTAATTTTTTATTTAATTTACCATTTTTAATGAGATCATAATTTATATTATAAAAAATTACACTAAAATATAGTACACGAAAATTATAATTATAAAAGAGAGTACTAAAAATAATAAAAATTAAATATTTATCTTGACAATGATAGAAATAAATCTAAAATTTTTTTATGATATTTTTATATAGATATTTTTAGTATTTTTAGTACTCTTTTTTAGTACGCTGTAATTTACTATTATTATTTTATACAAAAAAAGAATAGGTAAAAAATATATATAAACAAAAAAAATAAGAATTCTATAAAGAATAATGATATTCATGAGAAAGTATTAGATAAAAAATATTATAAAAAAAGCAAAAAAATTAATTATATGAACAATGAAAGACAAAATTAGGAGATAGAAAATAAATTTCAATCGTGAAAATGTAAACGTAAAAGCTATCATTTTTAGCTTTGGCTAAACTTTGGTTGAACAACAGAATCACTTTTATGTTCAGAAGAAGAAAAAATAGCCAAACTAAAAAGTAAAACTTTCAAAACAACTAACATACGTTTGATGCTTTGATGCTTTAAACGCTAAGCCAAACACACCCTAAATTGTTAAATTTAATTTACTTTTCTCTCATTCAATGCCTTGATATGTTTATTTGAGTGATTTAAAATTTTGAAGGCAAGAATGGTCGGAAAAAATAGAAAATAAAAAGTATGCAAAGTGGAGAATTCATGGTGACGTGTACGCGTGGGTAGCAAGTATTACGGGAGTCACGTAAGCTTCTTTCGTTAGATTTAACTGAGACATTTGGACGGAGGGATTTCAACTTTTAAGGACGTCAGGAACTTAAAAATATTTTTCAATGATCAAAGACAAAAATATTAAAAAAAAATCACTAACCTATTTATCCTTTACTCTATTAATTATTATTGACAATAAATTAATAAATAATATATTAATATCCTATACTCCCTCTACCATAAAATATGATAGCAAATATGGTTGTTACTTTTTTCATAGACACAAGGTAAAAAATATTATTTTCTTCCATAGTTTTAAAATTTGTGTCTACTAACTAGCCAAAGAAACCGTAAATAAAAACGTAAATAATTTTCTCTTTACAAATTAAAAACTAAATAAAAAGTCAAAGCAGTTCCGCATTTTAAATATATAATTTGATTGATATTTATCTTTGCATAGTATTAGTATACATATATGGTGCCTTCTATGGTACCTATTATCTTATTGTACCTATGGTGACTACAAAGAAGTTTACCAATTAGTTGTAGACATTTGGTAACTGAAAGCATATCACTAAAAGTGTTGCTTAAAGAGAAAGTGTTACCCTTAATCGTTAACTTGGCTCTGATACCAAAATTTTAATTTGGATTTTTCTTTTAATTTCTTTTTTCGAAATTTCTATTTGTATAGGTGCTTTATAAAAAGTATTGACCATAATTTTTCAATCTTGTTTTAGTTTATAATATTCTTTTTTGCATGGATTATTGTATATAAAATCTTTTATCTGTTTGTCTTTTTCTTTAATATAATTTCTCAAATCCTTAATAACTTCTTTTATTTCTTCACTTTTTTCTGTTTCTAAATATCTGTTTAATTTTTCAATTTCATTCTCCATTTTTTCTTTTAACAGCTTTAATTCTTTTAAATCATAATATGGTGTTCCAGGCATTTATAAATTTTTTAAGTTTAGCTCCAACTTGTTTATATTTGTTCTTATTTCTATCCTTTTTTATTATAAGGTCATTAATTTCGAATTGAAGATTATTTAATTCTCTTTTATATTCCTTTATTTTACTTTTTAATTTTTTCGTCCTTTTTCTTTTTATTTTATTTTCTGGTCTTTCAATCTTTGTATACTTCATTAGTTATCTTAGAATTTCTGCAAATTCTATCATCGATTCATCATTATTTTCTAGAGATTCTATTAATTTTTCTAACTCTTCAACTTCTCTTTTCAATTTGTCATAGATTATTTTTAGAGTTTCAAATGCTCTTTGATTTATTTCAGAAAACTGTAAATAATTCAACCGATTTTTCCTTTCAAAGAGCTCTTGTTTCTTGTCTTGATAGGTTACATATATTTTCTCTTTATTTATTGTCATAACTTAGTGTTTAGGGTTTCATTTAATTTTTTGACTTTTTTTGTTAATTCTTTTATTTCAGAATTTTCTTCTTTAATCTTTAACTTAGATAAACTTAAAGGGCTATTAATTTTGGATTCTCTTATTTGAAAATTCGATGAAACTAATTTTCCTGATGGTTCTTTTAGTAAAAGAACTGGATTTTCAATAGCTTTATATTTTGGTATTTCTGTTTTTACAATTTTCTGAAATAATTCATCGACATAAATTCTTTCTCTGTTTTTAAATATTATACTATGATGGCTATTTGTTAAAGCATAATTTATTGCATATGTAATTGAAAATGGTTCATCGTCTTGTTCCATTAGATTCTTTCTGTGAAATTTATAAGCCAAACTTATAGATCTTCCAAGATTTTCAGTTGATAAAGGTATAGCATATCCAATATGGGCATTGAATTTAACATTTACGTTTGCCAAGTTTCCATGAACAATTCCAATTATTTGTTCTATTGGATCATCAGTAATTCTTTTGTCACAGATTGCTAAGCTTATTGGTGAATTAATTCCTTTCATATATGTAGATTTGATTAAGACTTGTATAGTACTAATATGAATCCATCCAATTTTAGATCTTTTTTGTTGATCCTTAATTTTCTCAATCTGTTTACTCAATTCTTCATCATTTATCAGAGCTATTTCAAGTTCTCCATTAGCAGATTTTATCTTTATAGGGGCTTCAAGTTGAATTTTTCCATAGTATATTATATTTTTTCTATTAAAAACTTCTTTTAAAAGATTTTGTTTATTAAAATTTTCATTTGATTTGAGATTTAATTCTGTTTTTAGAACAGCCTGTTTTTCATTATCTAATAAGGCAGATAGTCTATAATAATCAGATTCTTCCGTTAATTCTAAACTTTCTAAATAATTCATAACTATGAGATTAAGATAAAGGCGTACCTTTCTGGAGAAAAACTTCCTTTATTTAGAATATTTTACATAAGATGTTTTTATCTCCAGAGGGGAGATTGTAGATACTAACTCCAGAGGGGAGTTTAGAATTGGTTTTTCCTAAGGAAATTATTCTTCAAACTATAGAATCGCCTCGGCCGCTTCCTCCTTGCTCTCCTAGCATATGAGTACTCTTAGCCTTCTGCTTTCTATTGTTTGATGCCTTCTACAATTGCCTAAGCAACCTATTTATAATGGTTGGGTCTGATGGACAATTCCCATCCTTACCCTTCTTATGACGTCATTGCTTACGTCATTGTTTATTATCTTGCACCAGCTACATTGTTGGTGCTCTATGACCTAAGCGCTTACGTCACTATGCAATAATGTTGAGAGATGCTTCAGATGTGCTGTCCTCCTCTTTCATCATGTGACCTTCAGATGTGTTGTCTTCTTCCTTTATCATGTGTGTTGATTCCGTTTTATTATTGCTTTCTTCAGATAACTCTGAGACACATAGCTGGCACTTGTGGTCTTCTCTGCCTTTTATCAAATAGAAGAGATTCCTCTTTATCCCTTCGGGGAGCTTTTCTAAGAGTCCAGATAAGTTGTAGAATGCTGATTCAAATTCCACTAAGAGTCTCATCTCTCTTTCTTCAATTTCATTCCTTTTACTGGACACAAGCAAAGTATTTCTACTTTTATAATTGATTCTTGTGTGAGATTCCCTTGTTATCTTTTGAGTTCTTTCGAAGACCCTTGCTAGTGTGCTGGCTAGTCTTCCTTCATGACTGTAGATTGTTAAATCTTGAACTTGATCAATTGGTTGAAAATTTCCTGGGAAGACGGACATGAAGATCACTTGATGTGCTGGAACCAAGCATTCTTCTTCTTCATTAAAAATAGGTTGACTATTCGTAAATTTTAGGGATATATCCCTTGGATTTACGTTGTCAATCATATTTTTAAATCTTTTTACTGCATCAATAAATCCTGCAGGAAACTCACTAATAATTTTCAAATCATTAAAAATTAAGATTGTATCAATTAATCCATACTGGAAAAACTGATAGGTGTCAGATGGGGAAGCCTCTGGAAATATAACCAGCTTTGTTAGCTGTTCTTTGGCAATAGGATAATATCCCAAGATCGCCCTCTTTTCTGCAGTCCAATTCAAGACTATGTTAAGGGTTTCTCTGAGATTTGATCTACAAACCCTTTTCTTTTCCTTGAATTCAGCCCTTGTAGGAATGTTTCTTATTATCCCTGTTCTCTGGGTTTGAATTGGAGCTTTATCTGCTCTTTTTAGGGTTTGTTCTGGATGAAGAGCTTCATATTCTCTAAAAGATTCATTTGCCTCTTCCAGTGTTAAAAACCCTCCTTTATGAATTATCCTTGATTCCTGTGTAAATGGTGCTGCTTTTTCCGAGGCATCATATACTCCTTTCATGGGGCCATTATAAATTACATAATATTTTTTATCTTGGGTGGATTTTTTGATAATTTCAGCAATTGTTTTATTTTCTAGAATTTTTTTCTCACCTGATTTGTCCACCACACTTAGCTGGCTGAACTCTGATGGTTTTGGTTGTTGTGTTGATTTCATTGCTTCGATGGCCTTCTTGAGGGATTGGATCTGTGTCCTTATTTGCTGACAATACTTGCATTTTTCGAGTTCTTGCTCGTATTTTTGAATTTCTTGATTTAATGCGTTGTAGACGAACTCCATTCTCTTGTTAATGTATCTGCAATAACATTTTTGCCACCCTTAATATATTCAATTTTTATTGGATATTGTAACAAAAATAATTGCCATCTTACCAATCGTCCATGATTATAATCAACTTTCAAATTATATCGTATGAAACCTGTTAAATAACTTGAATCTGTCCTTAATGTAAATTCTTTGGGTAGTAAATCAATTTTCCATTTCTTAAGAGATTTAATTGCTGCTAGAGTTTCCCTTTCATGAGTAGTATATCTCTGTTCTGTTGGAGTAAAAGTCCCTGAAATATACCTGCAAAGTAATTCCTTTGGGGGATATTTAGAATCTAGTGATTCTTTTTCTTGTTCCAAACTTTTTATAGCTTTCTTAGCTTTTAGACATCCTGACCAGGTTATGTCTGAAGCATCTGTTTCTACTATTAAGTAGTCATTTTCTTCTGGAATATAAAGTTCTGGAAGTTTTTCACATAATTCTTTAATTCATTGAATTTGTATGCTATCTTTTTCATCCCATTTCCATACCTTTTTAGTACTTATTTTTGGAAATAAGCTTTTAGTGTATTCTGTTATATTCTTTAAAAATCCTTGATCAGAAATATAATTTATACACCCTAAAAATCTTTGTAATTATTTTCTATCTTCTATTTTATTAGGAAATAAATTTACCTTTTCTAGAACATTTGGTTGAAGTTTTAGCTTTCCTTGAGTAGATAGAATTAATCCAATGAACTCTATTTCTTGTTTTGCTATTCTTGCTTTCTTTTTACTAAGAACTAATCCCTTTTCCTTGCATCTTTCTAAAACTATTAATAATTTTTGAAGATGATCTTCTTTATCCTGTTTTGTAAAAATTAGTATATCATCAATGTATACTAAAACAAATTCATTTAACTCTTTTAGATTTTCTTCCATAAATCTTTGATAAATACCTGGGGCTTGCTTTAATCCGAATGGTAATACATTCCATTCATAAAGCAACACACTTGTTGATTCCTTTGTTGGGCAAGTAAAAGCAGTTAATTTCTTTGTTTCTTCGTCTAAACGAAGTTGCCAATATCCTGATTTTGCATCAAGAGATGAAAACCAAGTTGCTCCTTTGATTTTTTCTAAAATAGAATCTTTTCTTGGAAGTTTATGAGCATCACCAATAGTTGCTTCATTCATTTTCTTATAGTTTATTACCATTCTTCGTTTTCCCCTTTTATTTTCATTATTGTTTTCAACGTAAAAAGCTGGAGCCGCATGAGGACTTTTACTTAATCTTATAATTCCTTTTTCCAAAAGGTCTTTACACTCTAATGAGAACTCTTCTCTATCTCTCGCAGAATAAGGAATTTTATTTGGAACATTTATCTCTTTTGTGGGATCTTTTAATTTAATGCTTACTAATTCGTTATTTGTATTTTTAATATCTAAAGGATTTTCAGCACAAATTTCATCCAAGAGTTCTTCTATCTTTATTTCAAGATTATTTTTTAAAATATTTATCTGAAAGTATATATTTAAATAACATGTTTCTAATATAGAAAATATTTTAAACTTTAAGATCTTATCTATAGTAGTAGTTGGTATTTTTATACGTTTTGATTTTTGATTTATTAAAGAATCGTGTGGAGCTTTTAAAACTATATATGTTAATTCTTGAATGAATGGATGATATAGTTTTAAAAAGTTATTTCCTATGATAAAATCCATTCCAGAATCTAACATATATATAGATGGAACAATGAACCTATAATTTTGAATAAAAATTTCAACCATCTCTGCTTTTTGGTCAATTTTATGTATTGATTTGTCAGCTATTCTAACTTTTAATGGTTTCTTTAATTTTTTCCAATCAAGTTTTATACTTGAACTAGCAAAGCATTGTGTTGCCCCAGAATCTATGAAAGCATTTATAAACTTTTCTGTTATTTTTATAGTAATAAATGTAGCATTATTACTCAGTCTCTGAGTCTGTTTCCGAGACATATTCAAAAATATAGTCTAAGTTATCATCAGATTCTTCTAATGGTCCATGAAACAAGACTTAGCAATTTCTATTTGTTTAGTAAGATCCTTTTTATCCTTCTTTTTCGGGCATTCATTTGCGTAGTGTCCTTCTTCTTGGCAATACCAACATTTACAATTTTCTTTTTTATTCAGGCAATAGTTATTTCTTTGTCTTTTATTTTTATTGTTATTTTCTTTTCTAAAATATCTCTTTTTTCTCCAGTTTGGATAGTATTTTCTTCTTCTAAATTGATATTTTCTTTTTCTTTGAAGATTTTTATTAAGACCATATTTTTGAGGTATCTCCTCATTATCCTGACAGCAAATTCTGATTATATTTGCAAATCTTTTTTGAGTTGCTTCTTGCATACAACGTTCTTTTATTTCCTCTCTTATAGCAGAGGTTGCTCCACCAAAATTATTTTCAATTGTTCCTCTATTTATTTCTCTTATAAATCTTCCCATTATAAATTCATTAGCAGGATATGAAAGTTTTGTTATGTACATACTAAGATAATGATTTTTATCTTCTTCTTTTAATTTGTAATAATGTATTCTATATTCACATATATAGGACTCCACATTACATAAATCATATATCTGAATATTAGTTAAATGGTTTTTTGCTTCTTGATATTCTTTATTATAGACTTCTTGTCTATGATCTATAATATTTTTTCCAAAAAATTCTTTATATAGAATCATCATTATATATAATATCTTATCATAAGCTGTTGTTTTTGTTTCTAATTCTTCTATTATTTGGTTTTCTATTGATGTCATATAATCTTTTATAGTTCCTTTAGTATGAAACCCTATGTAATTCCAAATGTCCCTTCCAGACAATTCACCAAGTTTTGGATTAGTAAAGGCTTCTAATAAGAAGGAATTCAACCAGTTTTCAAAAATTTCTTTTTCGTTCTTTTTGCAGTCTAAATCGAGCATTCTTTCTCCTTCCACTTCCTGAATTTTAGGAACGTATTTTGATGGTATTTTTGCATATTTTGAATCTTTATTTATAAACTCTTTTTTAAAAGCATAATTATCAAAACCCGTTTCCCATTTAAATTGAGATTGATTATCCTTAGATGTTCCAGCTTCATTCTTTACTTGTATTGGAATAGCTGGTTCTTCGTCACTTGAATAATCTAGAATGTGTTCTTCATTTTCTATATTTTTAGAATTTACTAATTCTTTCTCTATTTGAAAACCATGTTCCATAATATTATTTTCTTGAGCCATTTTTAATTGTTTAAAAAGCATTGTAACTTCTTCTAATTTTTTTTCAATATTCATAATTTTAGTGGTGGTTTTACTTTTAAATCTGTTATGTTAATTATGTTTTGAAATTTTTCTTCCTTGGGATTCTCTTTTTCCTTATTTCTTTGAAATTTTATGGATGTTAATATTTCTTCAAGCATATCTACTATAGAATTTAATTGTGGGTTAAAAGTATGATATAGATGTGGGGAATCATTTTCATGGTAACATTTTTTAGAAATTCCGTGTGAAAAATAAGTTTTTTCAGGTTTTTGAAGTCCTTCAATAAAACTTATAGTAAAATAAAGATTTTGAGAAAAATCATTTTGTATTGATTTTAGGAATTCAGTGTTATTACAGTTGACATTAGTTAAAATCATTAATTTTTGATCTATTAATTTTGATAACTTAATTATTTCTTCTCTTAAATCTTCTAATTTACTTTTTTCCATTAGGTGACGCTTTTCTTTGTGAAAGGTTACACTTTTAAGTTAAAAGTGTAATCTTAGCCACCACTAGTTACCATAGACATAGACACCAGAGACTTGGCTTACATATATACTCTTAAAAGTGATATATGATTTCCCTTATATAAAAATATATTATTTCCACTAGTACTCCCTAGTCCCCACTCACCTGTTTCAATAATTTTCCACTATAAAAAGGAAGGGGAGCAGTGGGAACAAATTACTAAATAACTTTTGATGAGGCGTGGGGTCATGAAAATTAAATATGCCTTTCATTAAATAATAAATTATAAAGAATATGGTCTCTCACCCTGCTATCTCCCTTTTTTTATGTAAAATAAAAAGTTTGGAAGGCATATTGTATATATAGAATATTGATCCTTTTTTGACACCTGCAATATATATGTGAGCTGCCCTTTTTTGACATTTCATGTTAAATACATTACTTGTTCTTGCTTCTTTATATAGTATTGGGAAGGTTATCAGGTGTACCGGGAACATCGATGTTCCAGTTGTTTTAACCGTTGATCTGAATTATAAAAAATATATATAATATATATTAATTAAAATCAATGGTTAAAACAACTAGAACACCGATATTCTTAGGTACACCTGATAACTTTCCTATAGTATTAACATCTTTAATAACCATGCATAATAATTAGGATAAAACACACCATTAAACTAAATCTAAACCAAATCCAATTTAATATTACACAATTCATCCAAACAAAAAAATGTTACATAGATTTTTTCATTCACTTTTTTTATATAAATCGAATGAGTTAAACTATATTTAACTTTCTATGTAAATCTAATCAGCCTATTTCAATTTATGCATGCATACATGCTATCGTAGTAATCTAATCACCCTATTTCGATTTATACCCTGTCCTAGTAAATCTAATCAGGGTGATTAAATTTAGTAAGACAGCATGCATGCATGCATAAATCTATATAGATTGATTAGATTTACAATATGTAATTTGAAAAAAATAATTAAAATACTATATCAACAAAATTATGCTAATTTTTTTTATATTTTATCTATATTTTAAATTTTAAATTAATAAATTTTTCATGTTTATTTCTACTGAACTTTTTAAAATAGATGATTTCAAATAACAATAGAGATAGTTTAAAATTACTAGCGTACACGTAAAAAATCACTAATTTTTAGAAAAACAAATAAATTTAGGTAAAAGTAGTGATTTAAAGCTGTACATTTAAAACTAGCTCATTATATTTATAGAAACCAACACATTTAAATTTTTAATTATATATATGTTGAAATAAAATTTATCAAAATTTTTAATTTTTTTTATAATTTTTTATTCTTTTGGAATACTTTTTTTTAATACTAATTTAAATGTGTTTGTTTTTATAAAAAAAATGTGTTAGTTTCAAATGAACAATTTTAAATTACATCAATTTTTTTTTAGAAATTAGTAATTTTTTGTTCGTGTACGCTACTAATCTAAAATAATGTTTAAAATTTTAAATTTAACTAAAATTTTAAATTTTTGTTATCTTATTCAATATTTTTTTCGTTTTAGTTAAATTTAAAATTTTAAATATTATTTTAAACCCTAAATTCTAAACCCTAACTGTCTATCTCTATTGTTATTTGAAATCATCTATTTTAAAAAGTTAAGTAAAAATAAACATAAAAAATTTATTAATTTAAAATTTAAAATATAGATGAAATATAAAAAATAGCCTAATTTTGTTGATATAGTATTTTAATTATTTTTTTCAATTATATATTGTAAACCTAATCAGCCTGTTTCGATTTATCTATGCATGCATGCTGTCCTAGTAAATCTAATCACCCTACTTAAATTTATTAGGACAGGGCAGAAAATCGAAACAGGGTGATTAGATTTACTAGGACAGCATGCATATCGAAACATGCTTATTAGATTTACATAGAAAACTAAATCTATTCTAGTTCATTCGATTTATATAGAGAAGTAAATGGGGAGATCTATGTAAGATTTTTTCATTTGGGTGAATTTTGTAATATTGATGAGTTGGGTATGGTTTAATTGTGTGTTTTGCCCTAATAATTAGTTGTTATAATTATTATTCTTAAAAGACTAAATTTCACTCTTCATTCTTTGATAGAGAATATTAGCAATCTCCTATATATTGTTCATGCATAGTAAGTCTTGAAGTATAGTTCGTAGGAATTGGACTTTCGTTCAATTGAAGTGGGAGAGGTATACGTCATTTTCAAAAAAAATGGTGGTGATAGACACCTATAAAAGTACTTCGATACTCAAGTTAGTAAAAGAAAAAGCTCCGAATGAATAGTGTATTTTTTACATCTTTAGTGTTTGGTATTTATAGAATAAAATTCTCTTCAAAGAGGTTGAGATATTGACCTGATCTTTCTGCCATCTTTGAGTTTGTTGTTGAGTGGATTGTTATCAGTGAAATTCTCTCTAATTAAAAATTAGCCACATTTGTTATTGAGTTTGGATTCTGATTTATAGGTATAGTTGGAATGGGTTATAACCATCGGATCACAATCACAAACTTGATCTGTGGTATTTTTCAATACGACGGGATGAACTTTTTTGTGGAGCTATAAACTGGAATGGTGATAATATAGCTCGGAATGGTGATTGTAATTCGGAATTTATAATTTGGAATGGTCATTGTAATTTGGAATTGTAATAATAATAGTAGTAACCCCCAAACTCAACTTGATGTATGTTAAAAAATGATAGTCATACTTAAAAAGGACTTTTGTTAGTTGAATAGTAAAATAGAAGAAATTTGAGAATGATTAGGAATAATGGTTAGATAATGATAGGGACATCCGATAAAATTGAAACACGATATCGAACTAAAGGCTCAATAGTAAATAGTTAATAAAAAAATAGGTTAGTAACGTCTTACTTTTGGTACGATCATGACGTATTAAAAGTTGGGTCATTACAATAGATAAACCCCTAAGTTTAATTTGATAGTATGGAGAATAGAATATTTCTTTGGAAGAGAAGGGTGTTGGTATGTAGTGACTTGATTTTCGATCAGTTCGACTTATATAGATGCAAATTTGGTTGTGGTTATGTTGACGTATAGGTGTCTGGTTGCTTAGAATAAGTCTGCCGTATAGATAAAATTTTGATTGGAATTATTTTGACGTATTATCGTCGGGTTGTTTGGATTAAATCAGAATTATAGATGAAAGTATGATTGGATTTATTCTTACGTATAAGTGTCAGATTGTTTGTATTGAATCTGACTTACAGTTTTTGGTTTGATAGAATAAATGGAATAAATAATAATTGGTTTGAAGTAAATAAAATAGAATAATATTTAATACAGATAATAAATAGGGTGATTGAGGTAATTATGACCTATAGTTATTTTTTTGTTTACCGAAGATATAATGACTGGTTTGATGGAAGTGGAATTTGAATGAATGGTTCTGATGTGATCTGAAAATGAAGAGTTTGTAATAGTCATTCTTGATTGCTTAACTTTAGTAAAGAATGGTTAGAATGTGGGTTATGACTTTTTTTGAAAAAAGGGACACATTGAGTATGTGAAGTTTTTGTTTGAGCCTTGTTGATTTGAGGATGAAGAATAGAGGTTAGTCTATTTTATTATTTTTGCTTTGTCTTCCTCTGTATCGTGTGTTGGCTTTGTGTAATAGCCTCTGAATTGAAGAGATGGGGATGGTAAATGAGAATGACAAAGGGAAGAAGAAAGATGATGAAGATATCATAGTTGAAGATGAGTTTGTATGGGATATTAATGACCCGTCTGGTTAGGTGTCTGATTTGGTGAAGAAGCGTTGTTCAGTTTCTGATGATAATGATAGTGTTGCTCAGTTGGGTACAACTTGTTGGATCAGGGAATGATTAGATATAAAGGTTGAATTTTTGCCATGCACGACCTTTGATCGTGTGTTCCATAGGGGAGGGGGTTTTGAGTTCTTCTTCATGTATTTATGTGTTTTAGTTGAATTGAATGTGAAGTTTTCTTTCGCTGAGTTTGAGTATGGTGTGCTTACTCAATTGAGATGCGCCCCATTCCAACTACACCCAAATTCATGGACATTTGTTTGGGGGTTTGAGATTCTGATGGAGTTCTTGAAAGTAGAACCTTCACTGGAGATATTTTTTGCTCTGTTTTAGTCAAAAGGAGTGAAAAGGGGGGTTCGGGTAACTATTAATGGGACGAGCAATATTTTGTGCCTTTTAAATCCTCATTCAAAGGATTCAAGAAAATGTTTTTGAAGGTTAGGTCAGCGGAGGATAACTTTTTCTGTTATGTAGATGAGATGTTGATTGAAAGATTTCCGTTAGACTGGGATCCGCGACCAAGGCAGATCTTGGGAATGAATTATATGGGTAGTAAGGAAAGGATGATTTCAAATTTTTTGGTTGAGGAAGTGTACTCTCATAGATTGTTATCGGTTGCTGAATTATTAGAATATGAATCTGATACATAAGCTTTAACTGATTATATAGGTAAATTTGTGTTTGTATAGTGCTGATATCGTATAAATACTGCTATTAAGTGTTTGTAATTTGTGTTTGCATGTGAGAAAGCCTCGAAAGTTACTCCGAACAGTTTGCATACCTTTTTTAAGGCAAGAAATATGAAGAAAGAATGGTCAGTTAACACTGTTAGGATTGAGGGTGGTACTGAGATGGAGCAACAATAAAAAAAGGTGGTTTGTATCCAGAAAAGGAAAGTTGGTATTGGAGGTAGCAAGCAATATACTGCTATCCACGGTAAAGGAGGTTGAGAATTTTATTGCTAATCAGAAAGAGTTGTATACCTTCAAATGATTTGAGGATACGAGCTCACTTTGGAATGATCATTATCCATTTGCCAAGTTGTCTGAGGAGCGTGCATAAGCTTCTTCTGAATTAAAGTTTGTAAATGATATGGGTGATGTGATGCTGGATCAGTACTTACAGGTATATAGATAGTTTGATTGTATTTGTGTGATTGAATAGTGTATTTGCTAATTTGGTTGTTGTTATAATATAAGTCATAGGGGCTCAACTTATGTGTATAGATCGGATCCGTGAGTTGAAACATAGGAGTGTTGCAGTGGATAAAGATGAGCTGAACAAACTTGTCCAAGATAAAATTGAAAAGAAAAAGGAGTTGTAGAGTGCTCGTAAGGAGCTTGTTTTGAAAGATGACGAGTTGAAAAGCGTGAAAGATAGAGTCAGAGTTTTGGAAGAAAAAGAGAAACTCTTTGAAACCAAGAAAACTGAGCTGGAGGTTAGAATTGTTGAACTAACTGTAGAAAAGAAAATCGCCGAAGATAGTAAAGATAGCTATGGTTATGAGTTGTTGGCTGAAGGATTTGACAGAGCCTTCGAACAGACCAGGTTTATTGCACCAACAATTGATTTTTCTACGATAGACCCATGTAAGGTGGTTCTTAATGAAAAACTTGTCGACGATGATGTCGAGCAGGAAAATAGGGATAATAACATGGCCACCTCTTAGTATTTTGAAAGGATTGGAATTGTATGTGTTGAACAATGTTTGTAGGTTTATGTTTGGATTTAATTTTGTTGATACCTGTTTGTGCTTTTGATGAACTGGTACCCAATGTTATTGGGTGAACTAGTTTGCTTTATATATGTGATGTTGTTGCTTTGATATGTTTATAGATGCCTTGCAGATGATGTTTGAGTATTTTGAGATTGTTATTTTGATATGTAGATTGATAGGGGTAGCATGATTTGCATGATAGTGATTTGATGCTTTTGGAATAGTTTGATCAAAGAATTGTCTTTGGCTTGTAAGGGGTAGAAATATAAAGAAAACATTGATCTGGTTTGGCGAATATTTATAGATAACTATAGAAATTGTACAAATATAGGCTAATTGATATATGGTATTTTTGAAATTGTAAGACTGAGTAAGCGTGGCTAGTAAGATGAAGATCGTTGTTGATAGATCAAATAGGTTGTGTTTGTTGCTGACGAGTTGTTTGGCAAATTGGAGAGCCAAAATAATAGGTCGGTTTGGAATTAGACATAGTGTAAATGATGTCGAAATGCAAGATAGTTGTGCCATCTTATAGATCGGTTTGTTTGAAATTATTCCGAGTTATAGATGTCGCCATGTCGGATTGTTGGAAATGAGTCTGACTTACAAACGTCGGTTTATTCGAAATGATAGATAGCTTAGTAGCTTGTGCGTTTAAAAAACTGAAGTATAGCTCGGTTTTGATTAGTTGATTAAGCCGCTTGTTGCGGTTTGAATATTGTTACTAATCGATCACTGGATTAGTATTCATTTGTTTTAGATTATTGGAATATTTGTTTGTGGGTAGTATCTGCAATTGGTTATCAGACAATAGATTAGTAAGTGTCACGATTTGGTTGAAAACTGAATAAGAATTGAGTTCTGAGTATTGAATTAGGATATCTTTTGGATAAGTTTGAGTAGTTTGATTGAATATTGATTGATCTGTAGTTTGCTTTTGGGATTTGACCGTTTGAATTGTAGGCCTGTTCCGGTACTAGAGAAATTGGTTGTGGATAATTTTGTAACACGAACGTTTTGATGAAGAAATATATCTTGATCGGAGATTTTGGTGAATTGAATGTATGTAATTTTGAAGATTTGTGGCAGAGTGACTTTGGTTGATTGTATATGAGATATTTGTAGATCAATTAAGGATAATGATAACTAAAACTTAATAGGAAAGATTGAAAGTAGGAGAATAAAGATTATTGATGAAAGAAGAGATTGTTACTGTGTTTTAACTTATAAGCTTGTTTGTAATGTCCTTTTAGGCTAGTTTGATACATTGATTTTGGAGCTGAACTATTAGAAAGTGAAATTGTCCAAGTTATAGTCCGCATGACAGTACTGTTGCTCGGGTTATTTTGATGAGATGATCTATAGCACTGCTTGAGTTACTTTTGGTCGGCATGTATGACTATATTATTCTGTATATGAAACTTGGCATAGAAATGTATGATGAAAATAATATTGCTAGATATACTCAACTGAAGTCAATCAAAAATGAAATACAAACTGATAATTTATGATGAAATGTAGCTTGTACATGGTTGATATATGAAATTGTAAGATACGTAAAAGTAAAGTTGTATAGATTGATGTATGCTTTACAAGAGATCGTGTTGTATTGAAAATAAAAGAAGTATATAAGCAAGTTAGGTCACACTTACAGATTACTTTGACTTGTTAATTTGATATGTTGATGTTATTTGCCTCATAATTGCCTTTCGAGTTAATTTTAGGTTTTTTGTTTTTGTATTGTACACAAATGTTTTGAACTTATCGGTTAAAACTAAAACTGAATCTCCTTATTTCGGGAGTAGAATAATTGAAAAAAAAGGAAGAGCTTGAATAAAATGACATAGATTAACATCGAATAATCAAATAGGATAATTAATTATAGCAATGATAATAAAAATGAGAGAAATTCATTGCAAGTTGGCTTAGATTGTTCGTATTGTATATAATCCGGGTTCAATAAAATTAATTTATTTGATCAAATACTTGCATAATTATACTAATTCAAAATTTTCAATGAAAATATAAGAACTAAAAAAAGCTTTATATGTAACTAAAATTGTGTATCATTAGATAACGTTATCAAAGTATTTGGCAGAATTTATTTTTCTTGTTGATGGGTTTGGAGTAACTATTACCATGGTCGTTATTCTCAAGGTGTAGTCATCACTTGCTGTCACCGTTAGTAGAATTTCTCTGATTTTTTGTATCACTTTGTTTCCCTATAGTAAAAGATTTGTCAATTTGATATGTTGATGTTATTTGCCTCATAATTGTCTTTCGAGTTGATTTTAGGTTTTTTGTTTTTGTATTATAAACAAATATTTTAAACTTGTCAGTTAAAGCTAAAACTGAATCCCCTTATTCCGGGAGTAGAATAATTGGAAAAAAAGGAAAGAGCTTGAATAAAATTACATGTATTAACACCGAGTAATCAGAGCAGGATACTAATAGCAATAATAATAAAAATGAGAGAAATTCATTGCAAGTTGGCTTAGATTGTTTGCATTGAATATAATCAGGCTCAATAAAATTAATTTATTTGATCAAATGCTTGTATAATTGTGCTAATTCAGAATTTTCAATGAAAACATGAGAACTGAAAAAAATTTTATATGTAGCTAAAAATTGTGTATCATAATAGATAATGTTAGTAGAGTATTTAGCAGAATTTATTTTCATTGTCGATGGATTTGGAGTGACTATTACCACGGTCGTTATTCCCAAAGTGTGGTCATCACTGCTGTCACCGTTATCAGAATTTCTCTGCTCATCTGTATCACTTTGTTTGTTTTGGTTCAAGAGTTTGATTAACTTTTGATTTTCTACTTTTTGGTGATTCCTTGATCACCAATAGTTAGACTATAGTAGGGGATTGAGGAGATTGATTGTTTTACTTTTCTGCCATTGATTAAAACATGCAAAAGAGGGTTAGTAGTGGAACTGAAAAATGATAGTACGATTAAGTAAATTCGGTCCCACGGTGGATGCCAAATATTTTTACGTAGTAAGTCGGACTTGAGGTATAACTTGTTCTGTTTAGGAATTGGGCTCTTGTTCACCTGAATTGAGAGAAGTATATGCCAGCTTCAAGAAAAATAACGGTGACGGATACCTGCAAAGACACTTTGATGCTCAAGTTAATAAGAGTAGAAGATGAGTATAATATTATTTAGAATGAGTAGCGGACCTTTTACATATTTAGGGTTTGATATTTATAAAATAAAATTCTCTTCAGAAAGATTGAGATATTGGCTTAATCTTTTGGTCATTATTTAAGTTTGTTGCTGAGTAAATTGTATTAGCAAAATTTTCTCTAATTAAAAATTAGCCACATTTGTTA
Source organism: Arachis hypogaea (assembly GCF_003086295.3). Lineage (NCBI taxonomy): Eukaryota > Viridiplantae > Streptophyta > Magnoliopsida > Fabales > Fabaceae > Arachis > Arachis hypogaea. The sequence continues at coordinate 3,565,723 of NC_092039.1, read as the reverse complement.
TCGAATTTGGATTTTGATTTATAGATATTATTGGACTGAGTTATAACCACAATCATATATGTTTGAAAAAGATGGCACAGTAGTTAAGTTTATCAATTGGCAAAATGTTAGTGTTCCAATAATGATCAAAATACTCCGTTTAGGTGTGGAATTCCAAGGATAGATTGTAAACTTATTTTAGCGGAAGCATTAATTAGGATCTTAAAAGTTGTGATTTTCATACCTGGATTGGTTGCCATAACAAGTCCTGATTACGGTAGAGTTGAACTTTAAGACTGATTTTGCAGAATTTTAGTTGAAGTAGAGTTGATCTCCAACACTGGTTTCTCTCCCTTTCCTTTCCTTCAGACGTTCTTCAGGATGGCAGTTTCACTGTATTTTCCGTGAGTGGAAACTGTAAAACGTCGTGTGTCTTGAGGCAGAGAGAGGACCATTTTTATATGTGTTATAATCTTTAAATCTAATGCGTCCATCAAACATTAGCATTAATGGATGAGATTAAGTCATTAATGATTTATAAATAATTACAATTAGGCCACAATAGAAGTTTAAATTATAATAAACTTCCAACATTCTCCCACTTGGCCTAAGTGTAATCATATTCTCACACATTACATAATTGCTTTAATATGGTAAAATACTTTGTGTGAGTTATGGCAGTCATGCATTTAATACGAAACACATTTCTTTCCATATACTACAACCACTAGCATTTTACTACACAAGCTACATAAATAACACAATTTTATATCTGTCCCATAAAGTTTCTAGATCATTATGTTATAACTCATACAATAATATTACTTTAACTAGAAACAACAAACTATCAATGTTCAGAAAACACATAAATAAACATAGTGAGCTCAGAGTGTTAGCATCATTCAGAAGAACCAAGACCCATTCTATGTACATGTTCCTTAAATGTCTTTGGTTGCAGTCCTTTAGTCAATGGATCAGCAATCATAAGTTCTGTTCTAACATGTTCTATGGACACTCTTTGTTTCCGAACTTCCTCCTTAACGCCAAAATACTTTATTTCCATATGCTTGGCACCCTTAGAGTATCTATCATTCTTGGAGAAAAATACTGCTGCAGAATTATCACAATAAATTTTCAATGGCCTAGCAATTGAGTCAACAATGCCAAGTCCTGAAATGAAATTTCGCAGCCATAAAGCTTGATTTGTAGCTTCAAAACATGCTACAAATTCTGCCTCCATAGTAGATGTTGCCACAACGCTTTGTTTGGAGCTTTTCCATGATATGGCAGCTTCTCCAAACAAGAATAAGTAGCCAAATGTAGACTTTCTTGTGTCAGCACATCCACCAAAATCTGAATCTGAATAACCAATTACTTCTAATCGGCTAGACCTTTTGTACATGAGCATATAATTCTTTGTACCTTAAAGATATCTTAAAACCTTTTTTGCAGCTTTCCAATGATCCATTCCAGGATTACTTTGATACCTTCCAAGCATTCTTACTGCAAAGCTAATGTCCGGTCTTGTGCAAGTTTGCACATACATAAGACTTCCCACTACAGAACTATATGGAATTCCTTCCATTCGCTTCCGTTCTATGTCATTTTTTGGGCATTGCATAAGACTAAATTTGTCCCCTTTTTGAATTGGTGCAATTCCTGCGGAACACTTTCCCATGTTGAACCTCTCTAGAACTTTATTTATATAGGCCTTTTGAGACAATCCTAACAATCCTTGTGATTTATCACGAAAAATTTCAATTCCTATCATATAGGATGCCTCTCCCATATCTTTAATTTCAAAGTTTCTAGAAAGGTATTCTTTAGTCTCACGCAACATTCCCAAATTATTTGTTGCAAGCAAAATATCATCAACATATAAGACTAGAAAGATAAACTTACTCCCACTGACCTTTCGGTATATGCATACATCAACAACATTTTCTTCAAAACCGAAAGAAAGAATGGTATTATTAAACTTAATATACCATTGTCGTGAGGCTTGTTTTAGTCCATATATTGATTTCTTAAGTTTACACACCGTACGACCTTTTCCTTCAGTTGGAAAACCTTCAGGTTGATCCATATAAACTTCTTCATCAAGATTACCATTCAGAAAGGCAGTTTTTACATCCATTTGATGTAATTCCAAGTCATAATGAGCCACAAGTGCCATAATAATACGCAATGAATCCTTCTTAGAAACAGGTGAAAATGTTTCTTTATAATCAACACAATTCTTTTGAGTAAATTCCTTAACAACAAGTCTAGCTTTATATCGTTCAACATTGCCTTTTGAGTCTCGCTTAACTTTAAAGACCCATTTACAACCAATACATTTAGCACCTTCTGGCAATGCAACAATATCCCAAACTTTGTTATCTTCCATGGATTTTAATTTTTCTTTCATGGCATCAATCCATTTTTCTGAATCATCACTATTTATGGCTTGTGTAAATGAAACTGGATCTTTAGATATTCCAATATCTTCTTCTTGTAAATAAGTCTCATAATAGCTTGGAATAGCTGATTTTCTTTCCCTTTGAGATCTCCTCAATGGTATTTCTTGAGACTCATTTCTTTCTGATATTTGTGAGTTAGTTTTCTCATTGGGAGCATTATCATTCAAATCTTGTTCATCACTATTAATGTGTTCAACAATAGTTGGAACAACTCTTTGAGTAGATGTAGATAAAGGAACACTAACATGTATAGGAACATTAACTTTAATTTCCTTTATTTCTATATTTTGATGATTTTCACTCCCACTAACTTCACCATTTTCAAAGAATTTTGCATTACCAGTTTCTACAATTCTTGGACTATGGTTTGGACAATAAAAAATATACCCTTTAGACTTCTCTGGATAGCCAATAAAATAGCCACTCACTGTTCGAGAATCTAATTTCTTTTCTTGTGGATTAAATATTCTTGCTTCTGCTGGGCAACCCCAAACATGTAAATGCCGTAAACTGAGTTTCCTATTAGTCCATAACTCAAAAGGAGTCTTTGGAACAGCTTTACTAGGAATTCTATTTAGCAAATACATGGCAGTCTTTAATGCATACATCCACAAGAATTTGGGTAAAGAAGAATTGCTCATCATACTTCTAACCATATCCATTAACGTTCGATTACGCCTTTCTGCCACACCATTTTGTTGTGGTGTGTATGGCATTGTATATTGTGCACATATGCCATGTCTTTCTAGAAGTTTTGCAAATGGACCAGGACATTGTCCTGTTTCATTATGTTTTCCATAATATTCACCACCTCTATTTGACCTAACAACTTTCACCTTTTTGTCTAATTGTCTTTCAACTTCTTTAATATAAATCTCAATAGCATCAACTGCTTGAGACTTTTCTTTAAGCAAATAGACATATCCATAACGTGAAAAGTCATCAATAAAATGATGAAATATTTTTCTCTACCAATAGATGGAGCATCAAAAGGTCCGCATACATCAGTGTGTATAATTTCAAGAAGCTGACTACTTCTTGTGGCACCTTTCTTATTGTGTTTGGTTTGTTTTCCCTTAATACAATCCACACATAAACCAAGATCAGTAAATTTTAGATTTTGTAAAATCTCATTCTTTACTAATCTTTCTATTCTTTCCTTGGATATGTGACCCAAGCGTTTATGCCACAAGAATGCAGAACTTTCTTTAAGTGTATTTGGCCTAACTACATCATTCTGGTACTCAATAAGCAAGAATTCAGAAAATTGATCAAGAAGTTTTAATCTATACAAGCCATCAATTAAAACACCATAACCAACAATATTAGAATTTTTAAATAAATTAAAACAACCATGTCCACCATTAAAAGAAAAACCACAATTGTCCAACTTTGAAACAGAAATTAAATTCCTAGACATTGAAGGCACATAAAGAGTCTTAGGTAAATCTAAATGAAAGCTTGTATCCAACACCAAACAATAAGTTCCTATTCCTTCAATTGGCGCTTTCACACGGTTTCCCATGTAGAGGAACATCTTACTTTGGCTTGTGGTTTGGATCGTAAGGAATCCCTGCATTACATTAGATACATGAGTTGTAGCACCAGAATCAAGCCACCAAGAATTATGAGGAATATCAATTAAATTTGATTCATAAGTACATACATATGTTTCAAATATACCTTTCTTTTCGAACCATGCCTTACGTTTAGGACAATCCTTTTGGAAATGTCCTTCCTTCTTACAGAAATGACACTGTTTTGTATTGGCATGTCCTTTCTTCTTAAAATTCTTGGGCTTTGTCTTTAATTTCTTTTCTGATTTTCCAGCTCCTTGAACCAAGTTGACAGAATGACCACCACAATTCTTAAGTCTATTTTCTTTCTGTATGAGCTTTCCAATTAATTCATTAACGTCCCATTTTTCCTTCATGACATTATAATTAATTTGAAAAGCTCCATACCCAGAAGGTAATGAGTTCAGAATGAATTGCATCATAAAAGAGTCATCAACTGTCATACCCAGTGACTTTAATTTTGCAGCAATATTGGTCATCTCAATAGTATGCTCTTGCATGCTCTTAGACCCATCAAACTTCATGGCCGTGAGTTGTGACATCAATGTACTAGCGAGTGACTTATCAGCAGAACGGAAGCGGTCTTCCACAAACACAAGATATTCTTTAGCACTTTCTGTTTGTGGAAGGGTAGTCTTAATATTGCTTGCAGTAGTCATTCGCATAAACATAAGGCTTAATCTGTTAGAACGTTCCCATGTTTTAAGTGCATACTTTTCATCCTCATCATTGTCATCAGTGACAATGGGTTTCTCTTCTAAAAGTGACAAGTCAAGATCCAAAAGACCTAAATGAAACTTCACTTGTTCACTCCATTCAGAAAAGTTTAAGCCATTAAACATGGTAACAGATGAAGCTTGCGAATGAATTGAAATACCTGTCATTTAATCATACAATGCTCATATTAATTTTAATTTTATCATCTATTCAGATTACAGAACATAACAAGCATATTATAGTTCACCTTTGGGTAAAATTCTATAATATACTAACATATTAACATACAAATAAATGTCATATTTATCATACTTGAAGATTAAAATTCTCTGCCAAATACATATACCATCTTTGGACAATACATATATCTGACCCAAGAATAATAATTTTTTCTCATTCAAGTCTATTAATAATAGAAGAGATTTCCTTTGGGTAAATCTAATTCTAAAATTAATTAACACATTATTAAATATACTGGCATTTTACGTTATAACTTGGTCACTTTGGTGTACACAAGCAGTAAATAATCTAAATAAATTTAATACTATAAATAAAATATTTATAGACTTTTTTCATAAAATTAGAGTACATTACGTACTCAAAATAATTTCATAATTGTCATCAATACTAAACTTAAAACTCAAGATTAAATTCATACATGAGTATAATTTATGATCAAATTAAAATATTCCAAAAAAAACATATAGAACATATACAACTACAAATATGCAGTTTTGATGGCATGAAATTTGAAACCCACTTAATTAAAATCCAATTATAAATAATTAATCAGAAACATAAAACACCGTGGATATCATAATTAGATCAGAGAAAATCACATACTTTCAAAACACATGCTCTGATACTATATGTAAACTTATTTTAGCGGAAGCATTAATTAGGATCTTAAAAGTTGTGATTTTCATACTTGGATTGGTTGTCATAACAAGTCCTGATTACGGTAGAGTTGAACTTTAAGACTAATTTTGCAGAATTTTAGTTGAAGAGAGTAAGAGCAAACTTATAACTCGCCTTTCAGGCTATGCCCTTTACTTCAAGTTTATTATTTACAAGATTCAACTGAGTAGGGGTAGGAGTCAGGGGTTCGAGCCCTTCTCCCACAATTGGCAAGAGCCAGTGATCGCCAATTCCTTTCCCCTTTCCATCGACAGGGCTCCTCGGACTGGACTAGAGTATACGTTCTTTTGCGCTTCAAGTTTATTATTTACAAGCGATCGAAGTAGGGCAAGTCTCAGTCTTGTATTTGAGGTTGGTGAGAGGGCTGGCCCAGGGCATGCCTTTACTCCAACAGCGGCGAGGGGGTCAATCATCATCGTTTTTCCAGAAAAAGGTAGTTGAAAGCTGGAGCTTTACGAAACGAGTTGTTTTCAAAGCATCCGAGTTGGTAGAGCTTCGAGCGGGAACTTACTCTCTCTTTCCTTTCCTTCAGGATGGCAGTTTCACTGTACTTTCCGTGAGTGGAAACTGTAAAATGTCGTGTGTCTTGAGGCAGAGAGAGGACCATTTTTATGTGTTATAATCTTTAAATCTAATGCGTCCATCAAACATTAGCATTAACGGATGAGATTAAGTCATTAATGATTTATAAATAATTACAATTAGGCCACAATAGAAGTTTAAATTACAATAAACTTCCAACATAGATGACTTAAAATAGCGGTCAATTATTATATAAACATCAAATTGTGAAACACCCATAAAAAAAAAATAAATTAAAGCTTAATATGAAAAAGAGAGAGAAATTCGTAGAAGAAAACGTAGTCATCATGATGCATCATTCTACAATGGTAGAAAAGGATGATGACCGAAAACTTATGGGCATGGAGGGCAGTCGATAAGCTATATTATATTAGAATATTTTTTTTGTTCACATTATTTTTTATGCCACTAAACTAACGATTAATTCATTTTTAAAAAAAATTGTTGTTTGTCAATAAATTACTGTATATATTGTGAAATTTAAACTCTCAATATTTGTTTTTGCGACTTACTGAAGTTAGTTATTGTATTGGAATATGTGATGCAGTAGTAATGGATTAATGGGCCAGTTATTTTACCTCAAGAAGGTTCTTTCTCCATCTTCTGAAGCTAAGGTGAATTTGTGATCATAAATGCGAGTCACTCACACCATAACCACTGGTCCCTTGTTCTACCTTTGTCTTTTCTTCAAAACCCTATCCATTCTCAAACCACATACAATTGTTTCAATACTGGAAAATAATAACTCTTATCTATATTTTCACGCAATTAGCCACCAACGACCCTTCTGCATGCTACCCTCTCAAACAAAACAACTACTGAATCACAATTCACACTTCAAATAATTCCAAAAATTAAATTAAATATATAATTCCAACCAGAGTACTATTCCAATAAGAACACTAATAATAATAAAACAAGAAAAAAGAACGAAACATGTTGGTGAGTGGTGGAGGTGGTGGAGAATCCAGTGTTGATGCTGCTCCTCCTGAGGGGGAGCTACCAGAAGAGCTTGTGCGAGTTCTGCCGTTGGATCCATTCGAGCAGCTCGATTTGGCCCGCAAGATCACCTCCATTGCTCTCTCCACGCGCGTCCACGCGCTACAGTCGGAGTCCTCCAACCTACGCGCCGAGCTCGCCGAGAAAGTTACCCTCATCGCCGAATTGCAGTCTCAGGTGGACTCACTCAACGAAGCCGCCGATAAGCTGGCACACGCCGAACAAGACAAGGTTCGAATAATGGCTACTGAACCCGGTTCAGTTCAATCTAACCATGCTTGATTTTTCTAATTTTATCTTATTATATACAGGAGAGGTTGGTGAAAGAGAATGCTTCTCTTTCCAACACTGTGAGGAAGCTGAGCAGAGATGTCTCCAAGGTAAGAATTCTTCAAGTATATGTAACGTAGTGTGGGTGCTTCATGGACTAATAATTGCATGTTTATTCATGCAGTTGGAAGTTTTCAGAAGACGACTCATGCAATCCCTTCAAGAGGATGAAGAAAATTCTGTACGTTACATTCTTCCTTCTATTTACTAATGTGAACAATAGATATATTGAATGTTAGTGTATGGATGATTATTTTAATATATATTGTTTAAAATAATCATTGTTTACCTAGCATTTTCAAAATGTTCAGTGACTAAAAGAAATTAGCTAAAATTTATCTATAATAATTAATGAATATTAAATAAGACAAATTCTCTGTAGGGAGAAGGAGGTGCAGACATGGTTGGCAAATTACAAAGCCAAGCAAGTATGACTTCCACAACACAACCTGGAGGTAGGCCGCCATTCAGAATTATTTTATAAAAATTCTAATATAAATAATTATATCTCTAAGTCGACGTTACAGATGATGATAGTTCATCGATGGGACCTTCAAGAACATCTTCAATGAGAGTTGTAGAGGATGGCGTGTTAATATTAGGATCTGAAGCGAACACACCACGCATAAGTCCGCCAGGTTCACCAAGTGCAAGAAGAACATCCTCAAAACCTGTGTCTCCGAGCAGCAGGCGCCAAGCCATATCGTTCTCCACCTCACAACAAACAGGGAGAACAAGGGTGGATGGAAAGGAGTTCTTTCGCCAAGTCAGGTGATGATCACATCATGCATATTGCTGCATAGTTATAATGTTATAATGTGTCTTGATTAGCTTCTTTATGTTATAATGTTAAGACACATCACAAACGCCAAATTTACATATTTTTTATTCATGTGTCTTGATTAGCTTCTTTATGTTATAATGTTAGGAGCCGTTTGTCTTATGAGCAATTTGGTGCATTTTTATCAAATGTTAAGGAACTCAATTCTCATAAACAAACCAAAGAGGTAATTAACAACCAACCCTACCTTCATTTTCTGTGTATTTCAAACTTTGGAATGTATATAAATATATAATAGTTAACTCACGTGTTGCAGGAGACATTGCAGAAAGCTGATGAGATATTTGGGCCTCAAAACAAGGACCTGTATGCTATCTTCGAGGGGTTGATCTCTCGCAATGTCCATTAACATATTATTCTTCTTTAATTTCACATTTTGTCCTTGTAAATTACATTATTATTTTTCAATAATAAATTCAAATCTCCTCTATGTCGTTTAGTTTGATTTATAGAGTTATGGATGCTTAATTACTTGATTTAGTCCCGTTTGAGTAAACAGCTTAATTAACATCCTTTTGAAAAAATAATTTAAATAATAAATTATTATATTAAAAATAGTTTATAAATAAGTTATTTTATATTTGAATTTTTAGTTCTAAAAGTGCTTATTTTATAGAAATATAGTAAAAAATAGTAGTATTATGAGAAGGAGGCCACTCTGATAAACACATCAAAAACGTCTTTTTTTTTTAAAGGCAGTACGCGTGTCACATTATTATTGGACGAAATATTAAACCAGTCAATAAAATATTTTGAATAAACTAAAATAAAATCAATTTATCATAAGTATGAGATCCGATTCAATTCGATGTTTATATAATCTGAACAAAATCATATTTAAATTTTTTATGAAAATGACAAATATATTCTTAATTTTTATTTAGCACACATTTAAATTTATAAAAATATAAAATTACAATTAAGTCCTTAGGAAAAAACCTAACCCTAAACTCTTGCTAACCCAAGCCCAAGTCAAGGCAAACCCAATCTCAATGGCTCATCAATCTCTCAATCTCTCAATCTAACCCCAAAAAAGCCCTACCCCTTCACTACCCACCCCACCTAGTAAGAGCTTCATTCTCGTTCTCCTCTCTTGGTAGCAATCTAATGAAAGCTAGAAATCAATTTCATAAGAGCTTCATTCATATAGCGCGTTCTCTTTTCAAACCACTTCTCTGGAATCCTCACCGCCGTGGTGCTCCCCCTCCGTCAATTCCAGTAGTCTCGTCATCCCCATTGTTGTATCCATCACTGAGCCACTTCCCCGCCCTTCCTCCATGATTGCGCACACCACTTCATTAGGTTTGCTAATCCCTCTTTCAATTTGGTTGAGTTTTCTTCTTGGTTTCACTTTTCAATTTAGCTCAGATTGATGTTTTTCTTCTTGATTCGATATATATAGTCAAGAATCAGATTTGGGATTTGTTTTCTACCTCGCACAAACAGAAAAGGAGCAGAAACAAGAAACACACCTCCGCGCTACGCGCTAGAATAGTTGCCGACGTTCCCCTCTACGGGTCAGTACCGGCTGCATTGTGCTTCCCTTGCCAGTGGGTCCATGGCCGATTTGCTCCCTCTTTCCTCTGGTTCTATTCTCAGGTCTGCTTAGCTTCTTGGTTCAGATTACTGGTATGTAAAAAATTCCTCCTTCAATTTTGTTGTGTTTTCTTTTTGGTTTCAGAATTGAAATTGGTTCCCACTAATCTTTTTCTTGTTGGTTCGGTTTCGATTTTAGTTAATGTGTTTGGTTTGTCTAAAAATCTCCTTTTCAATTTGGAAAAAATTTCTTTTTTCATTTCAGATTTTAATTTGGTTCACATCATGATTTTTCTTATTGATTTGGTTTCAATTTTGGGGGGTTTGTTTTCGTTCTTGCCAAGAACACAGGACAAAAGGGGGTGAAGCAAAGGAAAGGCCTGCAAGACGCACTGATACCGCTGTGAAGAGTTGTCGCCGCAACGCGCTGCACCTCCATTCTGGGTCTTTCCTATCTGGTAGGTGTATATTATTCGTTGCTGCCGTCTTTACCTATTTCAATTTAGGGTAGAATCAGCTTTTTTCAATTTGGGTTCATACTAAAGATGTTATGCATTGTTGATTAATTTGTGGAAATAGTATTACTATATGTTAATAATAATTTAGATTTACATGTATGCATCTTAATATGTTTTGGATTGGTGTTTTGTATTTTTTCGGGAGGAATTTAGTGGACGTTGAGGGGTAGAGAATGATATGTGTGGTGAGTTGTGAATGTATCTATTGCCTATGTATGATTTTATACTCTTTTGGTGATTGAAATTTTGTTCTTTTATACAATTTAGTATTCTGTTTTTACTGTTTTAATTGTGTGCTAAATATGGGGCTTGTGTGTGGTTAATAAATAATAACTGGTCTTGCAAATGTTTATGCATCCTGCCATATGCTAAATACTTTAGTTGGTTTATGAGAGGTCCTACAGAAAGTTTCTTTTCCACATAATTTAACATGTTGTGGAGTGCTATTTTGGTTCCTATGCTGTATTTAGATTATTGCAATGGATTTTCTATACTTTTTTTGAGAATGTTTAAATCTTCATTTTAATATGCTAAATCATTGATAACAAATCTCTGTTATCCAAGTTTTAATCATATTATGCAAGTAAAATACAATGATATTAGAGTTAAAGATGCTAAATTACCCGACCACCTCCATTTTTGCTAAAGAGTGATCAAATTTAACATACCCTGGGTGGAAATATAAATCAGAAAAAAAAAAAACCAGAAAAAAACAAAAACAAAAACAAATAGGCCTTCATTTTAACCTTATGCTAATAAGCTTTTCAAACAAAAACATACTAATTAAAAGTTGGTGAATTCTACCGTAAGGATATACATGTACAGATGGCTCTTCCACACACACCACCGCAACCATATACATGGCTCTGGCCACCTGCCTCACCTCTATCAGCCTGGCCCTCACCTCCTCCAGGATGACCACGATCACCACCTCCGGTACTCCCACCCTGACCACCATCACCTCTACCATTGTGGCCCCGTAACCACCTCCACCACCTCCCTGACCTCCCGTCACCACCGTTGTACCCTCCTCCACCACCACCACTTCCCTGACCCCGTCGTCACCTCCATCATCTCCGTCATCACCACCTTCGTCCTCACCGCTACCCTCATCCTCTCCGCCTCTGCCTTCACGTCGGCCTCTACCTCACCACCACCTCTAGCTCCTCTACGGCCGCGACCCCTCCCCCCTCGCCGTCCAACCATTCCCAACCCTTCCCACCAAACCCCATTTCCGATTCCCGTCCTCAAAAGTTAAAGTTTTCATCTTTTCTTCATTTCATGTTGTTTCCCATTTTGTATTATCTAGCTTTGCTTTTCTTTCTGCTCTTGTTGGGTTAAATTTGTCTTTTGGTGTGTGGGTAATTTTGTTGAAGTGTTGTTCATGAGTGTGTATCCCTCATTTTAATGTTAGAAAACAAAATAATGCAGAAGAATCAAAAGACCCTGTGGTTCAGTTTCTGGAAGGAGAACTTCTCATAGTGTGTTTGTATTCCAATCCAGGTGGACGCTTTGCCTCAAGGGAAAAAGTATGCTTCTTTCCTTCAAAACCTTAACATTTGTTTCAGTGTCATTGTTGAGGGCTGTGTTACTTGTCTCTAATTCTAATTATCTACCATAAGAAAAAATAATAGTTATAAACTTAGATGTGAAATATCATTTGTTGATCTATTGGCATTTGCTTTGGATTTTCGCTTTATATGTAACCAGATGAGCCTTCTAAAGAACTGCCGAAGTTTTCTGTCAAACTTTTTCTTCATTCCAGTGGGCATGTTGCAGCGAAATTCCAATATGACCAGGTTTCACATGCTAACTTCATCAAGAGTATTGAACTTTATATTTCTATTGAAAATTTTGAATTTTCCATAATTAGGGGCTATGTCTTTGACCTTGAACAAGTTCCTGCATACTCATGCTTTATAGGCTATGTTTCATGGCAGGTAATAATTTCTGCTTTTCGGGATTGGCTGTTTTGAGGGCTTAGTTATTTGAAAATTTGAGTCTGGGTTATGGATGTTCCCGCTTTCTTCCTTGTCCGAAGCAGAGAAGGTTCTAGGAGAAATATCTAATTATAAAGTTCAGGTAATAATTCTTCTATTTTCATTTTCTCTATAGTTGGGAAACTGATGGTATTTTCTATCTTAATAAGAGTCGAGCTTGGCTTATATAATTTCTTTGGGGGGAAGCTGGTCAAGTGTTTGGGATTCCATCCATATAGTAGCTGTTATAGCAAAGTAAATTTTTGTTTCGCAATACATATTTTTCCATGTTGATGCTCGTTGTGCCTTTGTCACTTTGGCATTATTCCATCCATATTTTTGTTTTGCATCTATATCTCGAGACTAGTATAGCATCATGCAGTTTTGGTTATTTATGTTTGACCTAGTTATGGAACAGAATTCTTGTATGTCTTGACAATATGCTTATTTTGGGCATAAAAAATTATTTTCTATTTACATTTTATAGGGTTATTGATATTCAAAAAAGTGGACTGTGGATTTCATTTATTTGAACTATGTTATTGTTGTTTAGATTATGAGTATTTTACTAAAACTTCCACTTTAAAAATGGTTCAAAAATTTGCTCACCCATTTTTATTGGTAAGATTGTGGTAAGTTTTCTTTCTAAAATTAGGTTATTTGACTTGGAGATGGTAATATGTGCTCTCCATCTTTGGTTTGCGTCTGAGGTGGTAAAATCTAATCAATATTGGTTGCTTTTTTTTATACTGCAGTTGGAGGCGGTAAAAGCCAAAATCAAATCTGCTAAATCAAAAGATGAGTCTGAATCTCTTAAATTTACTCAAAAGAAACTGATTAACAAGGTTTGCATGGAAGAAGCCCTGAACATTATTTTGACTTGTACAAGTTGTTTGGAAGTTTTTCTGATTACCTAGAACTATGATAGGTCTATAATTTTTATCTTCAAGAGCAAAAATATTCCCCAAATTAGCAATCAGTTCACTAATCATCATTTATTTTTGCCATTAAAACTTTACCGACTTTTTCTTTGATTTTTATCTTTTCTTCAACATTTTATCTTTCTTTTATATTTGCCTTTTCTCAGGCCTTGGCCAATATTGGAGTAGTTTAAATCATTTTGACTGGTATATGATCAAAACTGAATCATGATATATTCGATTCCAGATATATACTAATTCGGAACTTTCATTGAGGTATTGCTCCCCTCCACTGTTTCAAAGCAATAAAATGTCAATAAAGAATTTAGTGACTGCATCTGTATGTACTACAAGAAAGTCAAGTTAGGTTCTCAACTTCTCTAGTTTCTCACCCATCTCCTTTGATTGGTGTGCTTGCATGATGCATGGTTAAATTGGTCTTTTCTAATTGCTTTTGTTGCAATCGGTACCCCTTAGTGTAGGACCCTAAGTTGAACGAATTAAATTGGCTGACCAGTGTAGTGAAAATTTCAGCATATGACATGTTAATTCATATGCCACAACTATTATTGGTGTCAACGTTGGCTGGTCTGAGTGGTTTAGATTATGTGTTAATTCTTATATTTCATCCATCTTCCAGCGCCCCAAACGTTGTGTATGCTTAATTTGAAAGTTTGATTGCTTCAATTTTTTTTTCTCTGTTGCTTCCACCTTTCTATTTCATTTGGGCTATCGGTGGTTATCACGGGTAATATGTTGTGATCACTGCAGGCAGGTTGCAAGTTTCTTATATTTGCGCACCATCAGCCAATGATAGATGCGATACATGAGTGCCTTCTTGTAAGACCAGTTCAATTTTACTCTTTATATTGGAAATTATAGCACTTACAAAAACTGTTGAAAATTTCCAGAAGAAAAAAGTGGGTTGCATCTGGATTGATGGAGGTACACCCGCTGCATCAAGGCAACAATTGGTTACAGATTTCCAGGAAAAGGATTATATCAAGGCAGCTGTAGTATGGTGGTATTTTTGGTTGTGCATTTCTTCCATGTGTTTCTGTTATAGGCATCTTTTCTGTTGTCTTGGTTAGTATTTGTGCTTGAGATAATGATTTCATGTGACACATTATCATGCAGCTATCCATTAAAGCGGGAGGAGTTGGATTAACTTTAACTGCTGCAAGCACAGTTATCTTTACAGAACAATCCTGGACTCCAGGTGACCTAATTCAGGCCAAAGATCGTGCATATAGAATTGGTCAGGTATTCTCACACACATTAAGTAGAAAGGAGAGAGTTGTTACTAGTTGCATGACAACATTAAGAAAACAGATAATCTCAAATGAAAAGAACTCTCATATCTAAATTTTTTAGTAGCAAAGACAACATGTGCTCTTCTGTTTTTTGACTCGTTAGTTCTTGTTTACAGGTCTCATCAGTAAATATATACTAGTTGGTAAATGATACATTTGGTAGGTTCTGTTATTTCTGCAGTCTTTCGCCGCTTGGTATAGCATTGACTTAACATTTATTATGCATTGATGATCTAAATTTTTACGACTTAGGGATGTGGTGCAATTCAAACCGGATAATTTGGGGGCAGGTACATTTCTACATCTTCTTGAACTATCATATGTAATGCAAAATGTACATAATGCTTAGTTTCAAGGTTTTTATTCTGGTTTATATTTATATTTTGTCAAGATCTATACTCAAGCAGTATTTGAGAGTTACATTCTAAATTTTAGTTATTGAAAAATCAGGTGTTAGATGGCCATGAGAACACCTTAGCTGTGTCAAATAATCAGCCATTGAGTAGCCCTGCAAAGCATACTACTATTGGGCATAGGCCTTCAAAGCAGAGAACGCTTGACCAGTTTGTCAGAAGATGTGATAACGTGGATAGGTTGGAAGTCGGAACATCAGCCTGACCGGAAACGGCCCTCTCGGTCATGACTTGCGAGATATGCAAAATGGATTTCCATTTTCACAGATACATGGCCAGTGGCAAGTGAATAGGAACTTAAATGTTGATGTCTACATGCAGAAGTTTCCATGTAGTATTAACCAGATGTGCTTACATGCGGAATTCACCTGTGATGACACAAATGCCTTTTTGAAGCTGAAATCCATTGTACAACAAATAATAGATTGAGTAGAACTGGCTACACTAAACTATGTTGCTTGTATTGGAGATAATGGTTTGGTTATGTGAAATATGTATTGGAAGAAAATGTTGATAAAGTCACCCATTAGATTTTAGGTTTTCACTTCTTGTTTTTAACTTTTTGCTCCCCTATGTTTTGTTTTAGTTTGGGGCTCTGTACAGAGCATGACATTATCATATATGAACGAGACTTGTAAATTTCTTTACTCCATATGCATGTATCATTATATTTTGTAGAAATAATCATCTCTTGAAAGAAAAGACTCATAGAACCCCTTTATAGCACTTCAGTTAAAATTGATCATCACATTAGGTTATTTTGTTTAGGAACATGACCTATCCTGATAATGTTACTTTTCTCCTTAAATTCATACAGAATGACATTATAAAAATAACATCATTATTTTTCTTTAGTCATTTAGAAACTTGATTTGAATTTTTGTAACCCATTTTCCCTTCATCATCATTCTTATTATTTTCTTAATCTAATGAATAAAGCAATCAATCGATAATATTATAAATGACTCAAATCAAATTTTTAAACTAAATTTTTCAAACAAGAATCATTCTAACTTTATGTGAAACTTCAAAATGTTTCTTTTGACATAATATGTGCGGGCTATTAGTTGAATTAATTATTTAAAATGCATCATGTATTTTGAAATAGAAAGCAGTGAGTTGATCATTTAATGACCAGCAGCAATAATGCAAATATCTCAAAATGCACAGATAATTTTGTACGAGTTGAAGAGAATATAGACACAACTCAAAGCAAGATCATATTCCTCAAAGACATTAATATTTAATTCATTGTTCATTCATAATCCTATTGAAAACGACTAAGGAGGATAATAAGCCACAAGAAATAACAAGAAATGTTACTACAATAGAGTTGTCCTGTGCTGAAATCTTCCTCCCTTAGTAGGTGGCCAAACAAACGCATGGCGCATACAATTAGTAATCCCAGTAATCCCACCGTTCTCCATGGTGAAGACACTCTTCCTATGGACAGTAACTTGTAAGAAATCTCGCTCCATGGGAGGAGCCCCACTGTCAAGTTGCAATGCTGCAAAGTCCTTCAACACGGACAGTGTGAAAATGGAGAAGCAGTGCGCGGATGAAGCGGGAACGGAACCCAATAACTGGCTAGAGCATATTGCACACAGCTTCCCGTTGCCAAGGTCAACAAAATTGAATCTGCCGGGTCCTTCCATCGGTGGTAGAATACCCTCAAAAGCCACATCAAGGTATTGATATAATGCGACTAGGCCATTCAGGTGGTTAACGAGAATGGCAAGGACCTTGTCCAAAGGTGTATGAGGAGGTTCCTCCACATACTCATGTGTAAGGCAAACGGTGTAGTTGCTGCTTCCAAGACCGGGAAGGGACACAGAAATGTGTGGGAAAAAAGTATTACGACATTGGTCACTGCGGCAAAAGAGTCTACCGCCGCTAATGAGTCTACCCGTTCTGAAGTTCGAAAGATTGTTATCAGCGGCAGACATCTCCATCCAAGTCTCTTTGATGGGGTCGAAGCGGGCCAAATAGGAGTCTCTCTCCAACTCCCTGGACGATGAAAAAAAGAGGTTGTTGTCGAGGACGAACATGGTATTCTCGACATATGGCTCGCTAATGATGGCGGCCTCAGGAGCCATCAAGGGTTTCCAAACTCTAGAAGAACCAGAACAAAGAACGTAAAATCTAGATTCATCTCTGACCCGTCGCCTCACATTTATATAGAAGTAAACATCGCCTGAGCCTGGCGTGTTTGCGATGTATGAGTTGTAAAAAGGAAAGGGTGCACCATCCAGCGTAGGGTCAATTCTGCCCTCCTCAATTTTGATTTCGTAGATTGGCCAGGGAGCCATATTCCCCACGGAAACGGCTTTGGCTCTGCCAATTTCAGGCGGCAGGCTCAAATCGTCGGACGGCGCCATATAGATCTTGGAGTCGATCTCGAAGGGACACATATCATGATCTGGAAGATCCAAACACATCTCGAACGGTGGTGGAGGCAAACAAGTCCAATCTTTGACATCAACTTCTTCCTTTAAATTGCTCAGTTTGATCACGATCAACTTTCCATACGTCATAAGGCAAAGGCGCGCTTCCTTCGCCATTTCAACCTGCTCAGTTTTTCGTCATTTTGACTCAGCAGCATCCAATTCCGCCATCACTCTCTCCGATCGAACGAGATCGGTGGTGCTGCGGCAGCAAAAAGCACTAGAAAGTTAAAAGAGGAAAGATAGGGCTGTTGACGAGCGACCAGGGTTTCGATTATCAACTTATTCTCTCTATATATATACTAGCTTAATTTTTATATTTTTATTTTTAAAATTATAAATTTGATGGAATCGTTTAAAAATTAAAAATAAAAAAATTTAAAAATTTTAATATTTATTTAACTTTAGAACGTATAAAATTTATAAATTTGAATTAAATAATATATTAAAAAATTATGTGTAATGAAATAAAAATAAATATTTATAAACGTGAATTACAAATTAATTATTTATAAGCATTATTAAATTTATTTATTTGTTTTAATAGTATTTAATTTAAAATAAAATATTCTTTATTTTCATGCATAATTTTAATAAATAAAAATATTTAATTTTTTTAATTTTTTTAATTATTTTTTATTTTATTATTTTTTTAAATTATTAATTTATATTGTCTTTTTTTGCTTTTTCGTTTTCTTCCTCCAATTTTTTTCAATTAATCATAATTAATTATTATTATTATTATAGCAATTTTTAATATTTTCTATCATTTTAATTTAATGAGGCTTTGTATGGTAAAAGAAGAATGTGAGATAACACATTTATGGATAATTAGATTGATAATGTTTATTCAATGGTTCAGAAGAATAAGATATCGATAGAAGCTCTTTTTCAACTCCTCGTAGATGGATCAACAGAGATCGAGAAGCAGGATATGATCTCATTTTCAAAGATTACTTTACAGATGAGTCGATGTATAATGCTGACATTTTTCGACGAGATTTCGAATGAGAAGACACGTGTTCTTTCAGATAGTAGACGCTCTCTCAAATGTCTATCCGTATATCCAACAGAGGGTGACTGCAACTGGGAGAAGAGACTTGTCACCACTGCAAAAATGCATTACTGCTATACGGATGCTAGCATATGACATAGTAGTTGATGCTGTTGATGATTATGTGCACATAGACGAGAGCACCACTATTGAATGTTTGGAAAATTTTGTTGAAGGTGTCATTTCGGTGTTCGAAGATGAATACTTGTGAAAATCAAATACAAATAATGTATGACGCCGGCTACAAATAGTGTAGGGTCGTGGCTTTCCTCACATGTTGGGTAGTATTGATTGCATGCATTGTCAATGAAAAAATTGTCCAAAGGCGTGGAAAGGTATGTACATGAGTGATTATCGTAGGGTTGCAACTATAGTACTTGAGGTTGTAGCATCTTCAAACCTTTGGATATGACATGCATTCTTTGTAACGATATCGACGTGTTAGATCATTTACTAGTGTTCGATGATATTCTAAATGATCGTACTTCGGAGGTAAATTATACTATCAATGGTAATAATTATACTATGGGATACTCTTTATCAGATGATAGTTATCGTGAATGGACCATATTTGTCAAATCAATCTCAAAGGCACAAGGGGAGAAACGCAAGTTATTTGCACAATATCAAGAAGGGTAAAGAAAAGACGTCGAACGAGCATTTGGAGTGTTGCAAGTACGCTTTGCATTATACGTGGTTTTGGCAAAAGAAGAAGTTTGCAAACATAATGAGAGCTTGTATTATATTGCATAATATGATTGTTGAGAATAAAAGAGACACTTATGCCAGAAATTTTGCTCAAGGCTTAGAGTATGAGAATGTCAAAAATGGCTTATCACAACCTCAGTTGGAAGGGAAAGATTTTACATCATACCATCAATTTCTCCCAAAAAATGGCCAACTTCGAAATAGGCGGCAGCATCGACAATTGAAAGATATATGGCAATTTCACCATGCTTGTCGTCAACTATAGAGCTTAACTATATTTTCTTTATATTAAGTAATTTTACAAATTAGTTTAATCTCGAATTATATATTGTGTATTATTGTTATATATGAAGTTATTATTTTTTTTAAAATATTAATATTTTTTAATAATAAATTATTTTTGAATTTATAAATTTTAATAATATTATTGTAAAAAAAATATAACTACATTAATTTTAATTACTTTAATTAATTAATTAAATGAGACTATAATTGGGACTAAAGTTATTTCTTTTTAACGAGAAGAGTGATACTTTGAATTTCTATTTACTCTTTATGACGCAAAAACTAATATAGAATTACTTTTTATGACAAGTGAGCCATAAATAAGAAATATGATGAATTTTTTACTAGAGATAGTCTAATGTCTACTAACTTGTGAAAGCTAATGCAGGACTTCACCGCTGCCAAGATCAGAAGAAAAAATCACTCCCTCAAATTCTTAACCACTTTCTTTTTTATGAATCCTAACCTAGAAGAAAGAGAGAGAGCGTTGAAAATTATTGTCTAATGAGAGAAAATTTTATCCGATGGAAGAAGACGCATTGTAAATTTTATAATCAAGTTAACTGAGGAAGACGCTGTGATCTTAGAGACAATGCCATCGGCTGAAGAGATTAGAGAGGCTGTGTAGGATTGTGAGGCTTCTAAAGCGCCAGGCTGTGATGGTTACAACATGAATTTCATAAAAAGGTGCTGAGATGAGCTTGGATATGAATTCACGACAGCTGTGATGGGTTTCTTCCAGACGTCTAAGTTGCCAGTAGATGCCAATATAACCTGGGTGGCGTTCGCCCCTAAATTTACTGGTGCGAAGGAGATTAAAGATCTGATACCGATATGACATGCATTCTTTGGAGTTTCTGGTTCAAATAACGATATCAACGTGTTAGATCGTTTACTAGTGTTTGATGATATTCTAAATGATCGTACTCCGGAGGTAAATTATACTATCAATAGTAATAATTATACTATGGGATACTATTTATCAGATGATATTTATCGTGAATGGATCATATTTGTCAAATCAATCTCAAAAGCACAAGGGGAGAAACGCAAGTTATTTGCACAATATCAAGAAGGGTAAAGAAAAGACGTCGAACGAACATTTGGAGTGTTGCAAGTACGCTTTGCATTATACGTGGTTTTGGCAAAAGAAGAAGTTTGCAAACATAATGAGAGCTTGTATTATATTGCATAATATGATTGTTGAGAATAAAAGAGACACTTATGCCGGAAATTTTGCTCAATGCTTAGAGTATGAGGATGTCAAAAATGGCTTATCACAACCTCATTTGGGAGAGAAAGATTTTACATCATACCATCAATTTCTCCCAAAAAATGCCCAACTTCGAAATAGGCGGCAGCATCGACAATTGAAAGATATATGGCAATTTCACAATGCTTGTCGTCAACTATAGAGCTTAACTATATTTTTCTTTATATTAAGTAATTTTACAAATTAGTTTAATCTCGAATTATATATTGTATATTATTGTTATATATGAAGTTATTATTTTTTAAATATTAATATTTTTTAATAGTGAATTATTTTTGAATTTATAAATTTTAATAATATTATTGTAAAAAAAATATTACTACATTAATTTTAATTACTTTAATTAATTAATTAAATGAGATTATAATTGGAACTAAAGTTAGTTCTTTTTAACGAGAAGAGAGATACTTTGAATTTCTATTTACTCTTTATGACGCAAAAACTAATATAGAATTATTTTTTATGACAAGTGAGACATAAATAATTGGGACTATAATTGGAGCTAAAGTTAGTTTTTTTAACGAGAAGAGAGATACTTTGAATTTCTATTTACTCTTTATGACGCAAAAACTAATATAGAATTATTTTTTATGACAAGTGAGACATAAATAATTGGGACTATAATTGGAGCTAAAGTTAGTTTTTTTAACGAGAAGAGAGATACTTTGAATTTCTATTTACTCTTTATGACGCAAAAACTAATATAGAATTATTTTTTATGACAAGTGAGACATAAATAATTGGAACTAAAGTTAGTTTTTTTTAACGAGAAGAGAGATACTTTGAATTTCTATTTACTCTTTATGACGCAAAAACTAATATAGAATTATTTTTTATGACAAGTGAGATATAAATAAGAAATATGATAAATTTTTTACTGGAGATGGTCTAATGTCTACTAACTTGTGAAAGCTAATGCAGGACTTCACCGCTGCCAAGGTCAGAAGAAAAAATCACTCTCTCAAATTCTTAACCACTTTCTTTTTTATGAATCCTAACCTAAAAGAAAGAGAGAGAGAGAGAGCGCTGAAAATTATTGTCTAATGAGAGAAAATTTTTTCCTGATGGAAGAAGAGGCATTGTGAATTTGTGAATTTTATAATCAAGTTAACTGTGGGGTGATGCGTGGCTGAATAACCCATGCGTGGAATCTCTAAGTTTCTATTTGATTATTTGAGCCTTTGAACAAAAAGGAGTTTTTATAGCTTTTTACTTCTTTTCCCCAACTAAATGACAAGTATTTCATGTTGTTGCTAAAATCTCGAACGAAAATCATGTATCATTTTGAATTGAACTAATAATGTTACATGCTTAATATGATTCTGTTTTTATATTTGGCAGATGAATCAATCCATGTATTAGAGTTTTGACTAAAACTAATGAAAATTAAAGGGGGAAGTTCAAATGTATTTGACAAAGATCATACTTTGATTACAGTATGAATTTAATATTGGCTATAAAAAGATCAGCTTCCTCAAATTAATACATTATAGATAATCTCTTCTACAACAATAAATCAATGCCTATAGCACAGTCGATATTAAACTATTGTAAAGTCTGGGCTACATCTGAGTCGTGTACATAATCTATTTTACTGTATTTATGTATAATTTATTTATAAAAATATTAATATATATTTGGTTTAATTATTCTATAGGTCTTTATAGTTTTGCAAAATTTTAAAAAAAGTTGTTTTGGCCATCTTTATGTGAGTCTTCCCTTATGAGAAAAGTCATTTTTTTAAACTTATTTATAAGTTCCTAAATAGTTTTTTAAAAAGCCGCAATTTGATTTTGAAAATTATACCAGACATTATTACTATTACTACTTTTGATAAGTCAAAATCTCAAAAAAATTACTTTTAAAACTTTCCAAACTACCCTTAATCTTGTGTGTAGTTCAAATTATTTTACAAAATAGTGCTTCCTCTAGGAATTCTACTTGATTTAAGTTTGTATTTGGCTTGATTTGATTGTATTAATAATCGACAAATATACATTGAAAATAAATTAAACCACACATATATTTATACAAACTCTAGTCTTTTAATTTCCTCCTAATATTAATAATAATAATAATTACGCATGTTCCAAAATCCACACAGCTAACTATTAAACTAGACCATTTTTTGTACAAACTTGTTTTATTTATTTTACTGAAAATTTTATTATGCCAATACAAGTGAATTATTATTCTTATTATTATTATTTTGTTGTTGAAAAACTAGAAAAAGAACAACTAATTTTGCTTGCGATGAGAGAAGAGAACGATGAACAACCATACACAAAAAATGGGGCGACATTTTGGGAACAAAAATAGGCGATGTTTTTAGTAATTAGGATTATCGTGTATGATGGATGACTTAGACAAGAAAATGTGTTTGGAATCCACTTCTCTTTTGTTTTCATTTTCATCTCTGTCTCTTATCTCTGTATTTTGTCCTTAATACCCCTGGCTTCTGCTCCTCCTCCTCCTCAGCCGCCACCATGACTCTTAGCCATGAGCGGCGGGAATCACATCCTTCGCCGAGGTATCATCATCCTCATTTTGTTTTTGTTATTGTTCCCTTGCATGCATGCATATTATCACGTGAAGATTATAATCAATAATTATTAGATAATTTAACATATTTAACTTCAGATAACTCTAGATTTTAACGATCATTTTTAATATTAAAACGTGAGATAATTTAACAAAATTTGTACTATATTAATGCATCTAATTCAAAGTTTTGAACCACATGTTATAATGTCTCATTGATATTTTATCATATACGGTTCATTAAACTTTGTTTATAGCTTGGAGTTGTTTGTCTATTGTGTCACGTTTATTTGTTCTTGTTTGAATGCTGACAAAGAAGATCATGTTTTGCATAGCAATGGCATCCACAGCCACAACAGCAACGGCAGTTTCGAGAAAAAGCCAACATTTGCAAAGCATTCTATTTCAATAAGATCAAGAAGACATAAACCCGGTTTCTCTGATTCCTTTTCAAGCATTGGTAAAAAAAAAAAAAAAAAACAGAAACACTTTCTTTCTTTTTTATGTTCTTCTTGGTTATGACATGATAATGGTTTCTTTCCTTTGCTACTACTATTGTGGTAATAATGGTGATAAACCAGACTTGAATGGATTAGACACCGAAGAAGGTGGTGGTGGAGGATGTTTAACAGATTACTCTACAAGCAGTGTAGGATCAAGAACACCTTCATCTTCAAGAGCAAGCACTTCTGATTCTGAGGCTCTACCAGGAAGTGGTGGTTCCAATGCTAACAACCAATGGCGTGGTTTCTTCAAGCTTCTCAAGAAAGGCTCACAGATGCCATTTCAACCATTTCACCCTCTTAAGAAGAATGTTCCTAAGTTAACTAGAAGGAAGAGTAAGAGGGTTAGAGAGGATCTCATTCCTTCTTCTTTTGACTCTGAGTTTGCCAACTTCAAATCTTCATGGAAGAATTTCACTCTCTCTGAACTCCAGGCTGCAACTGATGACTTCAGCCATGGTATGATTGTGTTCTTTTTCATGCTAGTTTACTCGTTAAATCGGAAATGAAATGATTGTTGTTATTGGCAGATAATGTGATTGGGGAGGGAGGGTATGCAGAGGTATACTTAGGAAAATTGGAAGATGGAAACTTTGTTGCCATAAAGAAGCTCACAAGAGGGAACCAAGAAGAAATGACTGCAGATTTTTTGTCTGAGCTTGGAATCATAGTTCATGTGGACCATCCAAACATTGCTAGATTGATTGGATATGGTGTTGAAGGTGGAATGTTCCTTGTTCTTCAGCTCTCTCCACATGGCAGCTTATCATCCATACTTTATGGTATGCACTATATATGCATCTTTATTTATTACAACTTAACATTTTTGGTTTCTTACTACTTTGTTCATCATCAGGGCCTAGAGAGAAGCTCAATTGGAGTCTCAGATTTAAGATTATTTTGGGAACTGCCGAGGGACTTTGCTATCTTCATGAGGGATGTCAAAGAAGAATCATTCACAAGGATATCAAGGCTTCTAATATTCTTCTCTCTGAGACTTTTGAGCCTCAGGTCGAACATCAAAAATCATCACTATGGTAGTGTTTGTTTTGAGGTACTAGACAGAGATTGGAAGATTGAGACTCAGTATCATGTTTATTGGTTCAAAGACTAGTATTAAAATTTTGTCTTTGTCTCCAAAATTTCAGTATTTCAGTACCTCAAAAAAGTGAGAACACATGGGACTAAAATTTAAAAAATAGAGATTGAAACTTTAATAACATTTTATATCTAAAATACTTTCATTTCAATTAATTAATTCCAATTTTACCCTTTGTACAAATTAAATTAGAATTTTATTCTTGTTTCAATTTCTGTCTCCCACTTTGCACCAAACAGAATACTGAACTTTATTTCAATATCTGTCTCTTAATCTTTATCTCTCAGTCTCAGTCTTTCCGTCTCTGTCTCTTTACCAAATGCTACCTATGTATTTGTGTATAAATATATGTGTGTGTTTTTAACTTCAGAATTTCTTATGCTTCTATAATCTTAATTTTGTTCCTCTGATTGAATCCCCAGATATCTGATTTTGGCCTAGCAAAGTGGTTACCTGACCAATGGACTCACCATACTGTTTCCAAAGTAGAAGGCACATTCGGGTCTATACATTTATAACATCTTAACAAGTTTCTTAGTATATTCTTTGTAGATAGTACTGTACTTAACCCTTTGATTCTGATTTGATTGTTGTCACTAACAGGTACCTTCCCCCTGAATTCTTCATGCATGGAATAGTAGATGAGAAAACTGATGTATATGCTTATGGTGTGCTATTATTGGAGCTAATCACTGGAAGACAAGCTTTGGATAGCTCACAAAAAAGTCTTATCATGTGGGTATGTAATTGTCCAAATAAGTGAATATAACTCCTGCAGTTAAATGATTCGACTAAATTGTCATCTAATAACATTGCAGGCAAAGCCTTTGTTAATTGCAAACAACATAAAAGAGCTTGTTGATCCAGTTCTTGAAGACAATTATGATGAAGAGCAGATGGACCTAGTGATCTTAACAGCATCTCAGTGTGTAGAACAATCGTCGGCTCAACGGCCTCTTATGAGTGAGGTGCTACAAATATTAAGAGGGGATGAAGAGAGCTTGAAGTGCATGAAAGAAAGACAAAAGTCAAAAATTCAAAGAACATACTCTGAAGAACTGTTAGATGCAAATGAATACAATTCAACTAAGTATTTGAGTGAGAGTCAGAGCCAAAGAGCACGCCATATGGAGTTTATTCTAAGCAGTAACTCACCCACACAAGAAACGGAACAAAATTGATTATATAGTTTAGAGAAAAGTTTATGTTAGCCACTATTATTGTGAATTCAAACGTGCCTTTATTAATGTAAACCATTAATTAGTAGTTCTTCAATTGTATTAAATTAATGTAATTATTTTTATAATTCTGTATGATGAAAATATGTTGCCGTGAATCATACATTGTGCAATTTATTATGTATTTTTTTTAATTCTTGAATTAGTAAGATAAACTTTTAACCTCTTTCCGATGATTCTAAGTCTAAATCTAAATTAAAAAAAAAAAGGTTTTTTGAAAATTAAATATTTATAAAGGAATTATCAATGAAAAAAGGAGTATAGAACATAAGATGCATTTCAAATTAAAATATCCTATTTTTGAAAACTGAATTGAGTCTTAGGCGAGCTTTAATTTATTCAGAAATTCAGAATGAAACTCTCTTGGACCTCAATTTGACTCTCAAACTTAATTTTCTAAAAGTTGATTTTCACTTAATAAATGTTCGGTTTAATCAATTGTCACACACGAAAAAAGTTAGGAGGCAAGCACTTTTATTAAAATTTTGCTAATACTTAACCAATAAAAGAAAAAAAAAAGTGAGTAATCTCATATATCTCACGCTATTAAAAATTTTAATAATAACTAATTAATGCCTACAAATTACAAAATCTGCTCGCCCCTAACATTTCTTATATAAAAAATCATATCCATGGCTCTTAATTAGCTTTGGAAGTTATCGGCTACTATGTCTTTTGATTCAACCTTTGAACCATTTTAGCAAAATTCTATAATGTTTTATCATATTTGTTTCTCTACTTATCTAATTGGTGTAGTAGTTTAGATCATTGATGAGGAATATAAAAAGACATGGCATGCAATGCAAGAAGAAAAAGCATAGGCCAAAATGAGTAGTAGTAAGGTTAGGTGTTTAATATTATTAGCGTTAATAATCATGATTATTATGAACCATTGCTATGCCAGCATTATTGACCCTTCTAGGGTCAAAAGTATTTCATGGAAGCCAAGGTTTCTCCCATAACTCTACTTATCTTAATGCTTAATTATTTATTTATATTATTATAATTAGAATTATTGAAATGCAGAGCATTCATGTATGAAGGTTTCTTGACCCAAGTAGAATGCCAGCACTTGATTTCCATAGCAAAACCAAACCTCACAAGATCCGCTGTTTCTGATTTAGCCACTGGAATGTCTCACCTTTCTGCTCATAGAACAAGCCATGGCATGTTCATTCCCAGGAACAATGTAAATGTTACTATTTTATGTTATATATACACCTTGTTTTTCAAAATTAATTATATATTATATGTATAGGATCCTATTGTTGGTGGTATTGAAGAAAAGATTTCAGCATGGACATTCCTTCCAAAAGGTATATAGAATAAATTACCATTTGTACCCATAAAAAATATAGACGTTAATAAATATACCCATATAAGAATAAAACGACAATTATAACTACGGAAGATGGCTTTTGTGTACTAAAAGTACCCAGACGTTGGTTACATAATTAGTCTGTTAGGATACTCTTGGCACACGAGAGCCATGCTTATAATTGTCATTTTATTCTTATATAGATACAATTGTCATTTTATCTTTGATAAATATAAATGGTAATTTATTCCGTATATATAATATAATCATTTTGGCTAATTATTATTTGACTTAATTATAGAATTTATTGTTGAATTTTCAGAAAATGGAGAAGCCATACAAGTATTAAGATATGAAGGTGGTGAGGGGTATGAAGCACACTTTGATTTCTTTCAAGATAAGTTTCATATTCAAGCAAAGTCTGGAAACAGAATCGCCACGGTTCTCATGTATCTTAATGATGTCATCCAAGGGGGTGAAACACTTTTCCCTCTTGCTCAGGTTTAATTTAATTTATCTTCTAACAATAATATAATTAATTTAATTTAGTGTTTCTAATTTTGATTTTCACTTTGGTTATAGGATTATCTATTGCATAATGGAGCTTCTAAAACAAGTTATAATTACTCTACTGAATGTGCCAAACGAGGATTAGCAGGTGATTATTCAAAGGTGAAAATTAAAGTGCAGTTAATTTTATATGAAATTGATAGTTGAGAATCGTTAAATAATTTGACAGATTTGGCTAAATTGTCATCTAACGACTCTTAATTATTAACTCCACATGCAGTTAACTGAGTTTATTTCCACCTTATTAAAATCAACAATTAACGCGTATTAGATATTAAACTTGAAGATAACTTTAAACATTATATTAGGGCTCTCAAACAGGCTAGTTTTGTCTATTTAGGTTCAGTCTGTTAAACTCGTGGGTTAAATGGGTTGACCCGTTTAAACTCTCTTTATTATCGAGTCAGAATTTTCTAGTCCGGACCGTTTATGGTCAGTCCAAGAGATTAAACGGATCAACCCGTTTATCATTTAATTTTATTTTTTAAAAAATATTTTGACAAAAAATATAATTTTTGGATCAAAAACTTTTAAAAATAATATTTTTTGTTGGTGTGTCAGATTTTCGGGTCAAATCAAAAAAAATATTGATTGAAGTACTGCTTATTTTAGAAAAATAAAAAAAAATAAACGGGCTACCTGTTTAGCCCGCAGTTAGCCCATTTAACCCGTTATTTTTTGAAATTAATCAAGTTCAGTCCATTTAATCCAAATTTTAAACAAGTTTAATTTTCAATGCAAAGTCGTCCATTTAAATAGATAAACAGGCTGGCTTAATAAGTTTAGCCTATTTTAACTGCCTACATTATATGTATATAGTGAAACCAAGAAGAGGGGATGCAATTGTTTTCTTTGGAATCCATGTAAATGGAAGTGTAGATGGAAGGAGCCTCCATGAAGCATGCCCTGTGATCAAAGGTCTGAAATGGTCAGCTGTTAAGTGGATTCGTATGTATCCAATTCATGCCATCTGATCTAAATCCAAAAACTTATTACTATCAAAACTAAACTTGTTAATTAGACTTAAAAATAATGTTAATTGTTCTGAGCTTCCATAATCGACTATGTCTATTCTGTATACACTTTTCATGTAATTCTATGTTTAATTAATAGTTAAAAAATTAAATGAAATTAGCATACTTTGATGTTTTAATCATAACAATCGATGTAATATTTTCTTTACTAAAATTTATTCAATAAAATTGTTTCTCTCGTTTCATAACCCTCTATAGTTATATACTTAATTTAAAAATTCAGAAGTGCATTTAAAAATAATTATTTTTTACTTATCACATGAATCATCACTCAAAAAAATATATATAATTGTATGATTTATAAAAAAACCTCATAGGAAATTAATATTAAAAATATTATGTATAGAAAAAAAATCAACTTTTATATACTTGCCTATATTTATATATTATTTTATATATTTATGTATATTTAGAATTTCTAAATTTATTTTATACAAATAATTTATTTGATAGTTAATTTTTATATACATATATGATAATATATGATAATGTAAAGGATAAAAAATTCAAATAAGTCAGGCTGAGAAACATATTACCCAAATCAGTCAAAATGATATTTTTTTCAGCATTCAACCAAAGATCACTTTAATGTAATTCGAATCAATATAATTCAAACTATAATTGCAAGTAATTCGAATCAACTAGCTTCGAATTAAGAGCATAGAAATTTGCATGTAATTCGAATCAAATTCTCTCGAATTACAATAGCATAATTCGAATCAAATCGATTCGAATTAGTAGGGGAAAACGAGTTAAACATAATTCGATATATGTCGATTCGAATTAGTAAAAAAAATAAATCAAACCTTAAAGTCTTTTTTTTATAGTTGCTAACATGGATAGTCCAACGCTGTGTCCCTGTCCCATATACTAATATACCTTCCATTAATTTGAATAATAAAACCTATTTTGAACAAAATAATAATAATAATAATAATAATAATAATAATAATAATAATAATAATAATAATAATAATAATAATGAGATTTTTTTAAAATATTAATGAGTTATCAATTTGAATTTCATACAATACACTTTTGTCCATTTTTAATAGTTCATAAATAGTTTTTAATAAGCATAAGTACTATAAGTGTGTTTGGTAGAACAGCTTTTAAAAATTAAAAAAAAATATAATAAACATATTTATAACGAAGAATAATATTTTTTTTCAAATTTTAGAGACCAATAATTTAAATATTTATTTGATTTACTCTCTATATTAATATAAATAGAGTTATCATTAGTCAAGAATAAAACTTGTACTGATACGTTTATTACCCATTTATATATATTGACTCACTTATACAAATTACAAAAAATAAAACACATATCTCAAGTAAAATTATATGAAGATTGTATTAGAATTTGTGAAGGTTAGGTTGAGAAATTAGAAATATACGAGGATTCCAATGGCAACATAATGACAGGAAATATGTGTGGAAAAATAAATGAAATATATTTTTAATTGTTTTGTATGGAATAAAATATTTTCTTTAATTTCTAAATTATTAATGACTATGTAGAGTACTTTATTTAAAATTTGAGTACCTAAGTCATTAGAACATTACAAATTTTTATAGTACTCCTAACATTTTTTAAGCCACTTTTTAAAATTGTTTTGCATAGAATAAAATATTTTTTGTAGTATAATTTAAATAAATTTATTAAAAAAATTATTAAAAAATATTTATGAGCTATTAAAATTGGACAAAAGTGTATTATATGGAATTCGAATTGATAGCTTATTAATATTTTAAAAAAATCTCGTCATTATTATTATTATTATTATTATTATTATTATTATTATTATTATTATTATTATTATTTTGTTCAAAATAAGTTTTATTATTCAAACTAATGGAAGGTATATCAGTATATGGGACAGGGATACAGCGTTGGGCTATCCATGTTAGCAACTATAAGAAAAAGACTTTTAAGGTTTGATTTATTTTTCTTACTAATTCGAATCGACATATATCAAATTATGTTTAACTCGTTTTTCCCTACTAATTCGAATCGATTTGATTCGAATTATGCTATTGTAATTCGAGAGAACTTGATTCGAATTACATGCAAATTTCTATGCTCTTAATTCGAAACTAGTTGATTCAAATTACTTGCAATAGTAGTTCGAATTATATTGATTCGAATTACGTTAAAGTGATTTTTAGTTAAATGCTGAAAAAATTTTCATTTTGGTTAATTTAAGTAATATGTTTCTCAGCCTAGCTTATTTGGGTTTTTTACCCTATTAAAAATTAAAAATAAAATAATGGCATTAAAGACGAAGAGGAAAAGAATTGGAAAAGACAAAATTGTCATAGTATAATATAATAGTGGCATATTAGGAGAAAAATACAAAAACAAATGGTGAATATAATGGAGACTTGGAAAAGGAGACTAGGAGAGAGCAAATTGGTGTGGGGTTCAACTAAATTAAGCTTCCAAGTGTAACTCTAATGGAGAGAGGGTAACCCCATTAAAAGAAAAGAATAATGAATGAATGAATGAACGAAGAAGAATGGTGTCAAATCATGGAGGGAATTGGAATGATGTGATGCCTCTATGTTTTGTGGTCCTTCACTTCCTTCCATACACATTCATGCTCATTCTAAATATTTTGTTTCGGTGAATATTATAGTGCCTAAAAATGGTGCATATTTATCAAAAAATATTAAAATTTAATATTTAATTTAAAAAATATAAAAATAAATAATTTTTAAAAAATTAAAATTTATTATAAAAAATAAGTTAGACAAAATTTAAATACCAAACACAGTTAGATACCATAAAATTGACCTTTTGTTTTTCACATTTTTATAAAAGAATGATTAGAATTCCTCTCTCACTTTCCTTGTGTTTAGAGATTGCTACTTCACATGAAGTGCATTGAATCTACATTAGGAAAACACTTAGTGTTAGAGTTTTATACTTCTATTTAACACCATATTAGCAATCAAATATCAGAAATTCAACTAACCTAATTCCATAGGAATAACTTCAATTTGGACAAGTCACCAAAAAAAATAAAGTCACCAAAAAAAACTTCAATTTGGTGGATGGAGATGAGAGATTGGATTTTGTAGTGCTACTTCTGATCAAGGTCTTTGACTACCAGTCTCTATCAATATTTTCTTAGAATAGATGCTGTTTTTTCATAATATTGATTATTGAAGTCTATCTTTGATCATCTTAATAGTCTTTCCGTCTATTATTAATATAGAAAGACATTTTAATTTTGATAAATATAAGTTATTTTTAAAAAATATTCTTAAATTTTAAAAATTACAAATGTAAATACATGATATTTTTATCAAATACAAAATTTTTTTTATCAAACCTAATTCCATATTAATTGATTAATTAATTAAATATTATTATAACATTTATATTCCTCGTAAAAATACAAAAAAACTTTTTATTGAAAAAAGTGTCTTTTGACATTTTTTAAAATTTTTGGGGTTCTAACGAAAGTTACCTATTGGCAAAATTATATTAGTTAACATAAATACATTTAATACTGATTAATGAGATTTTGCAATGAAAAAGATACGGTCCCAAAATATATTTTAGAAAAAAATTTACAGAAATATTTGAATTTAATTTTTAATCACTAATAGTTAAAAATCTTTTTATAAATATTTAATTATATAATAATAAAAATAATTAACTTTTAATTCTATTATTTTAAATATTATATAAATAAATAAATATAATTAAATAATTATATAAAAAATTTATATTATTAATATATAAAAATAAAAATTTTAAATATTAAATAAAAAAATAAAATATAACTTAAATGATATAATCTTTTTATACTTGTCTTACAAACTGCGAATTGGACTGAGTGTGGGGTCGCAGATTCTGCAATGAAACAAAGAAAACAAAGAATCAAAGCGCAAATCCAGAGAGGAATAAAAACTGGGTACCCTCTTCTCAACTCTTTTTAAGACACCCATTATTATTACAGAGTGGAAACATACCCAACATCACCACCAACCTCGGAGTTTGTTCCTCCCTCTCTCTCTCCAAATCCCCATTTCTTTGTTTCTGATTATTAACCAATAATTCCCTCAAAGCTCTAAACTTTAAGGCCAAAACTCTGTTGGGCTCCAATAACACCAACAAGTGGCTTTTTCATTTTCCTGTTTTCAAACTTGAAAGCCATGGACGTGGGTCAGATGCAGAGACAGTGGCTCGACTACACCAGATCCTTGTTCATCGAGGTAAAGATCAAATCTTTTCAACAAATTCGCAATTGTTTTTGGGGGGTTAGATCCAAGTTCTGATTTTTATTCATCTTTGTTGCTGTGAGAGAAGGGTTTCTTGGATAATCAGTTTCTGCAACTTCAGCAGCTCCAAGATGAGAACAACCCTGAATTTGTTGTTGAAGTTGTGTCTCTCTTCTTTGATGATTCTGAGAGGCTTCTCAAAGATCTTAATTTTGCTCTGTCAGTGTCTCCTGAACTCAAAACAGAATGCCTCTTTGCTCTTCACACACAATTCATTGATGAATTTGAAAAATTTAATGATCTTCTGGTTTATTTTTTACTCGGCAGGGATCAGCAAGGTGTTGACTTCAAGAAAGTTGATGCTCATGTTCATCAGTTGAAGGGTAGCAGCTCAAGGTATCTGAAAATTCATTCAAATTTTACAACCCAATCAAAACAGAATCTTGAAAACTTATGGAAAATTCCTCAATATAATTTTCTACATTTGTCAATATTTTTTTTTTCTTTTGCACTTTAATCTGTGTTTTGTTTGGTTGTTGGACTGATAAATTGAAAGGGTGGGAGTAAGCAGGGTTTTGTGCAATCCTTGTATAGTTAAGGTCACTTTCTGATTATTATTATTATTATTAAACCACATAAGAATTATTGTGCTGACACATATATTTGTATGTATGATGAACAGCATAGGAGCACAAAGGGTGAAAAATGCATGCATTGCTTTCCGCAACTTCTGTGAGGATCAGAATGTAGAAGCGTAAGTTAGATACTGATATTACTCTTTGGTACTAATTGCTAGTAGTAACTTATTACAACAATGGCCATGCACAAATGTTTGACAAGTGTAAAGAAATGGTTTTTATAAGGCCATTGGCTAAGGTTTTCTTAATAGTAGAAACTAGAAACTAACTACTCTACTTTTTATAGATTTTTTAACAGCACAATGAATGCATAGATAAGATAACTCTTATTTTTTCATTCAAAAGTTCCCACAAAGTCTTACTTTTTAAGGTGAAAACTCCGGCGACTTCACATGAAGTTTATAATTGAGAGCCGTTAGATGAAAATTTAGTTAAATCAGTCAAATCATCTAATAGCTTTCAGTTATCAACTTCACTTATCAACTTCACGTAAAGTCGACTACACCTGAGTTTCCACCATTTTTTAATTACCTTAAGATAGTGGTTAGTAAAATTTCAAGATGTAAATGAAGAATTTTCTCTGCCCATGAATTTCTCTTTGAGATAACTTCTTTGGTAATTTTCAAGTTCTGTATGAGTGAAATAATTTCTTTTTTGGTAATTTTTATGTTGTGCAGGTGCCTTAGATGTCTACAACAAGTGAAGCAAGAGTATTGCCTTGTCAAGAATAAGCTTGAAACACTTTTTAGGGTAATTAGTTAACTTAACTATGGAAATTAATAAGACTTAAGTTCTAGAACATTATTCACATTCTCATTGTTTTTTTTTTTTTTTTAATTTTGCAGCTTGAGCAACAAATTGTTGCAGCTGGCGGATCAATCCCTATGATGGAACTGGGTTTCTAAGGGAGTGGATTATTATATTCCTGGAGATACTTTAATTGTGATCCTCTTCACCATTATTATTGTTAAATATTATCTTAGCTTGTATGGAATGAATGAATTTCTATGAGGAGAAAAGCTACTTGGTGGTGTGTGTAATCAATCTATTGCATGTTTTGGAATGAATGAAGGTTATTTGATCATAGCACCAATACAAATACTTAGTCCATTGTTTTCTTCTCTCTCTGCCCAATAGGAAGAAATTAAAGTGAAATTGTTGGTCAGATCAATTATTGATTGAAGATGTGATCATGGATCATGAATATGGTGCCACAAATGAGAAAGGATATATCTCCACCATGAATTTGATAAGGACAAGCAAATCAATTTCAATCATGGACAAAGGGGATGGAATAGTTAACATGTTTTCCACCACATCAGAGATCTCCTACACGTGTCTTTTGATTCTCTAAGAATCATTACTTTTTTTAAAATAATAAGTTATCAGCAGAATTCAATATATTCTTTTATAGAGTAAGTTATTTTTTTATTTATAAAAATTTAGAAGATAAATCTATGAAAATAAACTAATTTTACTAATGAAAGATAAATCAACTATTTTTTATATATAAAATCGGAATGTTAATAAATCTTAATTTTATTCATTTATAAGTTAATTTGTCAAAGTTTTATACTTTTATGAATAGAAGTAATAGTTTATTTTTTTTATATTATCATTATTGTTTAGATATTATTGAAAGAGATATATGAAAGTTAAAAACAAAATTTTACTATTAGATAAACAATTGCAAAAAATTAAATACTAAATTATTATTTTATCAATTAAAATAAAATAGATTATGCATAAATAATAATAATAATAATAATAATAATAATAATAATAGTATAGCTAAGATAATGATGGAGATGTAAAGTGAGAAGGACGGCGAATAATTAATATTTAAATAGTGTGGAAGATAAGAGTAATGGTTGGGAAAGATATGATTTGAGATTCCCTAAAGAAGTCAAATCTAAATGATGTGGTGGCCTTGTCCCTTTGTCTGCTCCTTAATGGAACCAAAATAATAATTTGGAAAAAGTGGCCGAAATTATGTTATTGAATAGTTAAGTTCATAGTTGCCATTGTAACAACAAAAGATGGTCATTTTAATTGTTGAAATTCTTAGGATGCAATGCCAATCTACAAAGACAAGACAAGACATCTCATGACAATGCCCCAATAGTGTCATCTCACAAACCACCCTCCACAAACAAGAATATTAATCGCTTCTTATGTTGATTTGTTATTAAGTTTTGGAATATGGTGGGGAAGGGAATCTAACTCCTGGTGTTTTTTTTTTTTTTGGGGGGGTTAATTCTAACTCATGGTGTTATATATATATATATATATATATATATATATATATATATATATATATATATATATATATATATATATATATATGATAAAAAGATTTTTGAATGCTAGTGAATGATCTGATCCGCACTAAAATCATCTGATCGGATCCAATATCCACAGTTTTTTAATTTGGATCCGATTCGCACGCGGATCAGATATCAAATATCGAATATACCCGCAAAACATAAAAATACTTTTTAAAAACTTGTTTTTATTTAAAAATATGATAATTATTAGTTGAAATAAAACATAAAAAGAATATTTATTTATTTATTTATTTTTTCGGATATATGAATACCAATATAAAATTTGCAATCTGATCCTATTAATATGCGGATCCAATCTGATAGCCTTGCAGATCGGATCAATTTTCATATCAGATTCAGATAAATGTTACAGATATGCGGATCAAATCCATGAACGTCCTTATCTCTAGACTTTTTTTTCAATACATTACTAAATAAAGATCGTGAAATTTATGTGGTTATATTGGCAATTTTTTTTAGATATAAACGAAATTTTGGCGCTAAAAACATCGGATCGGATTCAATATTAGTAGTTTTTTTGCTTGGATTCGATCTGCAAAACATAAAAATACTTTTTAAAAATTTATTTTTATTTTAAAAAATTAATAAAATCTATTTTTTTACTCTTTTAAACATATTTGCTTTTAAAATAATATTAAACATCTTTTTTAAAAGATAAAAATAAAATAATACAACATATATGATAATTATTAGTTAAAATAAAATATAAAAAGAATATTTACTTATTTATTTATTTATTTTTGTGGATACGCGGATATGTAGATACCAACATAAAACCCGCAATCCGATTCTATTAGTGTGCAGATACGATCCGATAGTCTTGCGGATCAGATCCATATCCACATTTTTCATATCAGATTCAGATAAATATCGCGGATATACGGATCAGATTCGATCCATGAATACCTCTACTTTTTTTCAATACATTACTAAACAAAGATTGAGAAATTTATGTGGTTATATTGGTAATTTTTTTTGGTATAAAAAAATTTTAGTGTAATATTTAGTTATTGAATTTTAAGAAATTTTTTAAAATTTTAGGAGTGAAGCAATTACTCCTCAGCGTATTGCCAATAAGCGAGTATAATATGCAAAAAAATATACAATATACGAGGTTTGTCAATACGTACCAAAATTTTTAAAAATCTTAAAATTTAAATATTTAATAATTTTATGTTACACCAAAATTTTATCAATATTTAAAAGATAAGCGAGTACAATATGCGAAAAAATATATAATATATGAGGTGTATTATCAATACGTACCAAAATTTTAAAAAATTTTAAAATTTAAATATTTAATAATTTTATGTTACACCAAAATTTTATCAATATCTAAAAAATAAAGGTTGATATTTACTCTACTTTTCTTTATATAGCCATGTTAAAATTTATATAAATTTAATTAGCTTAAAAATCATTTTATAATATCAATAACTCAATAAGTAATCATATTTAAAAATTTTAAGTGGATAAATATATACACACATTTATTTACTTACTTATATTATTAACTCTTAAACAATATGATAACTCACAATTTTTATATCGTTTTACTATATATTTATTGTTTTTCTATTCATCTTCTTTTAAACTTCCAAGTAGTATTCTTTGCAAAGTGGTCAAGTGGGTAAGGAAAAAGAAAATTAGAAAAGCCACCCCATTAGCTAGTTTATGTTGAAAATTATCAGCCACACAATATAAATTGTACTTAAATAAACAATATGATATCGATGGTATGATTATTAAAATTCAACTACATTAGGTGTGTGCTAGAATTAGTTATTAATATAAAATATATATATATTAAAATATACATTAAAAATAAATTAAATTATATATATTTATATATAAATATATAATGATTAATTTTAGTATTATATAATATTTTTTTATAAAAATTTTATTATTTTATACAATTAATTATGCATGCTATATTATTACTATATTATCATTATTAGACTTGTCCTAAAAGGGATAATACTCTTTAATGTGTACTTTGTAGCATCTACATACCATGTATTATGGAATAAGGATGACTCCATTTTCTAGTGTTCTTCAAAGCTTTCTATCTTCGCATATGTATTATAATAAGCCGTAGCATCAACACGAGTTAAAATTCTGACCAATTTTCCATGTCAATGGATTATTCATCACCTTGGGCCAAGACTTCAATGGGTTTAATTTGACCTACTTGAAGGGCTATTAGTATATTACTATATTACTATATATTAACTAAGTAAAAAAAATACCAACAAATTATAATTCAAATGATATAATTTCTTCATATTTTTTTAGAGATAATATGGGATTGAGTCTCTTTATCTTTAGAGAAAAAAAAAAACTAAGTAGAAGAAATAATGTACAACCAAGTTGGGTTGGTCTAGTGGTTAGCTCACTAGTCCGCTTAAGCAAGTGTCGGGGGTTCGAATCCCGCCTTGTGCATGCAGCCGGCAAACCCTTAAATGGAGCTCAGTACCGCGGTGTACAAAAACAAATGATAATCTGTTAGATTCAAATGCTTTCTATTGGAAGTCACCAACATA
Source organism: Arachis hypogaea (assembly GCF_003086295.3). Taxonomy (NCBI): domain Eukaryota; kingdom Viridiplantae; phylum Streptophyta; class Magnoliopsida; order Fabales; family Fabaceae; genus Arachis; species Arachis hypogaea. The sequence continues at coordinate 3,526,804 of NC_092039.1, read as the reverse complement.
TAGTATAGATATCATATATTAAGTGTTAGTATAACTGAATATTTTATATTCTTCAGAGGTAGAGATTTCTTGGAACATACTGCTGCTACAAATTAAAAAACTTTACATACATTATGTATATTAATATCAATACTAGTAACCCATATGAAGGTCTTTTTTTTTTTGTTGGACGAAACTTACATAAAAGGATTAATTTTAGCATATGGTGATATGATATGCTTTGTACAGGCCAAGAATTAGAGTGTTTTTTCCTTTTCTTTTCATGGAATTAGAGTGTTAGAGACCAAAAAGCCACCATTGCCATAAAATTCTATTAAATGAACTCAGAAAGTCTATTTTGAAGAATACTAGCACACAAATTAGAAATATTGAATTATTCGGTTGGTCTTTATAATTTTATCAAATTTTTAATTAGGTCTTTATACTTTTTTTTAATTAGATTTTTACATTGTTTTTAATTTTGTAATTAGGCTATTTTCATATAAAATATATTGAGATTAACAGAATATTTCTCTCAAAATACACGCAATAAAAAATCTAATTAGATTTTTAATTATAAATACCTTCAATTTATAAAAAAATATTCAGTTAACTTTAATATTTTTTATATTAAAAAGGACTTGATTATAAAATTAAAAATAATGTAAAAATCCAATTGAAAGGAAAAAGTATAAAAATTTAATTATAAATTTAATAAAACGATAAATACCAACAAAATAATTAACCCAATTAAAAACTATACTGTATAAAAATCTGTTCTGCTCTTTGCACATAATCATAAAACAAGTTTAATTCCCCTCTCTCTCTATCTCTCTATCAAGGATGTGGATGGCTCCATTGTCTCCTCTGTTCTTCGAAGCTTGCTACCTTAGCTGATTGGTTCAGATCACCAAGCCTCTTTACATACAAAGAATGATAAGCTTTTTCATCCACATGGCTTAGAATCCTCACCAATTTTCCATGTTTCTCATCCACCACTGTTATGCCATCAATGGATTCATCACCTTGGGCCAAAACTCTAATGGGCTTCATCTCAAAGTTTGCATCAATACTTGAAGGCCCATTAGCCAACACAACTGCACCTAGAATTTCTCCTAGGAATGTGTCCTGCATGGCACAGGGGTGTAAGTTATCGAATCGGACCGAAAATTATCACAAAACCGAACTGAAAATTATAACAACCGATTTTTTTTTATTTTTTATAACAAAATTGATCGGTTCGGTTTGGTTTTCGATTAGATTGATAGAAATCGAACCGAACCAAACTGAACCGAAAATATACATACATTTTAATATTTTAACCATTTTAACCTAATAACAAAAATTTTCAACCCCTAACTATTTCAATGTTTTACTCTTATTATTTCAGTTTATTGACTATTTTAAACCTCTAGTTATTGTGATTCATATTCTGCTCATTAGGAATTAAAAATAAAAAAATCGACCGAACCAAACCGCTATTAGTTTGGTTCGATTCGGTTGTTATAAAAATAACAAACCGAACAATTGTGTGTCTGTAAAAATCGAACATATCGATTCGATTGATTTTTTATTCAAAACCGAACCAAACCGAATCGATAACACCCCTAATGCCATATTACAAAGCTTTCTAGTATATTTTCGGAGTAAAAATGAGCATAGTAATAAGAATGAGAATGTACCATATGTTGATATCTGTGGTGGATTTGCTTCAAATAGTGTAGCCTTGAAAGGAGGCGCTTGGAAAACACAGCTTCAGGTGTTTTCTGTTTGCAATGGAACCTAGACAAAATAGTTGAGAATGAAGTTGCACTTTGTTGAACACTTAGTGGAATGAGTGTGATATTAACTTGTGATTCAAACACTGTCTTGGCTGCTAAAGGATCCAGAAACATATTGAATTCTGCATACTCGTTTGAAGGGATGGAAAAGACATTTCCTTTGTCACTACCATTCTTGCTCATGTGTCCCCCCATTACATAAACCTCCTGAAAATACCTTTTGGAATCAATGCTAATCATGTCATCATATTAGCCCATTATGGTAAAATATACACACTTTTTTTTGACACTGGTCTTTTTTTTTAACGATTCAAAAATATTTATTTAATTTATTTTTAGTATGTATTTTATATTTTAATAATGGATTTTTTATATGTTAATAACTATTGTATGTTTATACGAATTAAAAGAATCTTTGGTGTATAAATAATATTATTAGATAAATCACCAAAATACACTCAAATAATTTTGTCGCGGACAATAATACACTTGAATTTTGGTATAGACAAAAATATCTTCAAATAATTTAAAAATATGATAAAAAAGTCCAAAATTAAATATGTATTCTCAAAAAAATAATTTAGAAATTGAATTTTGATACAATTGTTTGTAAGCATAATTAGAAAAATGAAATATTTTTATTCTTAAGATTTGGTGATCTTTTGCTAAATATATGTTTTTTGTGTGATTTTCTGTCAATAACCAATAATATTTTTAAAAAGTGAAAAAATATAGAATTCAAATTGTTATTCGATTTTTTGTGTACTTTTTTTAAATAATTATTTAAATATTCCTATAAAATTTTGGATCAAATGCATAAGCGATTTGTCACATACTAAAATCGTTTACTGTTTATAAAAAAATTATTTTTAAATATTTTTATTACGTTTATAAATTATTTAAAAATATTTTTATTGATAACAAAATTCGAATGTACTTGTATTAACACAAAATCACTCGAGTGTATTTTTTTGTAGTTTATGCTAATATTATTAAGATAAATTCTATAGTATCTTTTATTGTAGTATCTAAATTACTTAATTTAGTTTTATAAGTAAAGAATAAAATGTATAAAAAAATAAAATATTTAAAATTTATTAAATATTATCTATTTATTTTGTTTAACAAAATTAGACACAATATCATAGATTCATAGGCACCATAACATTTACCTATTATTATTAAACGTAGAATATAACAAGTTACCTGAATTCTAGAGCTTATGTTACTGATTGACACAAGCTTTGCCAAATTAGTGAGGGGTCCATTGGTCAACACTGTAATCTTGGAGTGTGGATTAGTTTCTTGCAATATTGAATCCCAAATTTCCATGGCCAATGGTTGTCTAAGTTCAGGGTGATCTGTATCCCTTGGAGCCCCAAACTCTACAGAGTTTTCTGCCGTATACCTGCCACACACACCTCGGTCAACTCACAGTCAAAGTCAAAGGTATCCATGGTCAACAGCAATAACAAAAAATAGAAAGTCACCTTCTTGGGCTTCGAGGAAGATGGCGGGCCAAGCCATAGAGAGTATCAGAGTCCAAGAATCCACCATATCCATTGGGAATGGCCTTGGCATAGTTACATGATCCAACAGCTGAGAATTTTGGATCTGATTGGTTCATAGCAAACATATCTCCAAGCCCAACTGGGATATCATCACGGCCCATCATATGCAATATGTCATACAGCACATCTATTGTTGCAGCATTGGCCCACCCTGTTGGGCTCACTATTATTCCCTGAACCAAACCCACAATCAAAACTTCAAAACCTATTTAGCTTAAAAAAAGTATAACAAATACTAGTGCCTTCTTTTAAAATAGGTGGAAACTCACGGGCAATTGACTTCACGTGAAATTGATACCTGAGAGTCGTTAGATGATTTGACTGATTTGACTAAATTTTCATCTAATGGCTCTCGGATATCAATTTCATGTGAAGTCAACTTCACTTGAGTTTTCACCCAAAATAAAGTCAGAAAGTAATATTTTTAATTACCTTTAAATTTATAATTTTGAAAAGCTTTTAGTGAATTTTAATTGTTAATCTTAATTATATATATATTTTATAATTAAGATCAACTGTTAAAAATCACTTAAATACCAATGTACCGATACACTTAAAAGTTTTCTTATAATTTTTATCATTTGTTAGTCTTATTATTTTAATCTAAGGATAATTAAAATACTACTTTATTATTTTACCAATTTTTTCATTCTAGAAGAGCTTAATCCAAAATAAAATGTTCTAAACATGTAAGTCATAAACACTAAAATGTTACAAGACCTTAAGGTTGATGAGTTGAAGAGGAACTTTAAGGAGGTAAAATAGGGCAAGAAAATCTCCAGGACTCATGTCCATGTCAAACACAACATCCTTCCCTAGTCTTATATTTGCAAAATCTGGCATGTAAGTTACTTCTCTGTAGTAAGGAAATTGTGAGGTGAAATTGAACCTCCCTGCATTTTCTCCTTGCTTTAGAACCTATAATTCAGATACTAGTATCATTTCAAACACTCAAATTATATATAACATGTACAAGATAGTGAACTTACATTCAAGAAGCTTATGAAAAATTCTCTGTCAAGTAAACTATTAACATCTCGGTTAGACTTAGCTTTTGTGGCCACAAGTACCCTCACTGAGTCTCTACCATTTTCCTCAGCTGTATAACCATCCTATACAACATTTTGCATTACAAAATTAATACATAAAACATTATAAATTAAGTTAAATGATAAATGGAGTTACCTGACATTTCCCTTTACCATTCTTCAGAATGCAAAATGGATCTCTAAGTCCTGTTTGGACATGACCACTATGCACATCACCTTTCTTTAGATTGAATTTAGGAACTTTGAGGCCATCAAATAATGGGTTTGATCCATCATATACTCCATAAGGTTTATTTGATGTAACTACAGTTATGTTCATATATTCCATCTCAGCAAATTCATTTTCTCCTTTAGAGTTACTCATCATGATTGAGGCTGCCACACCAGATGTGAATGAATCCCACATGAAATAACTCTGCCAACAACAATGCTATGTTAACAAGTGCAAAACCAATCAATCAATCATGGGAATGAATGTACAAATTACCGTGTAGAATTGGTCGTCGAACCAAGTATCTCGAGCCATTTTCAAGGACTTGAAGCAGTATTGTGCCTCATAAGTGTCTTGACTCTTTTCAAATTCATCAAAGAATTCTCTAGTGATAGGGATTGTGTTTGTTGCATCAAGAGGAACAAGAGTCACAGGGATACCAGAATGAATCACCTATAATAATAATAATACTAATCAAACACTTTGATTTGTCTAAATTAACTTAGATAAGAGTTTAATTGCTTTGCAAGGAAACTATTTAGATAAAGGACTAATAAGTAATAACCTGATATGCTGCAAAAGGGTCTCCAAAAATGTTGAACTCTGCATAAGGATTACTAGTATAGTCTGTGAACAAATTGCCATGATCGCCACACTGACGCGCCACGCAGCCGGAGGAGGCATTCTTGGGGCAGCAACCAGTTGGATTTCTTGACCTTACACCACCACCCATGATGTAAATATGGTCCACATTTTTCTTGAGGTGTGGATGAGTCATGAAAAGAATAGCCAAGTTGGTATGTGCACCAATCACAATCAAAGTTATAGGACCTTGAGATATTTTGTCAATAAGCACTTGTTGACAAGTTGGTTGCCTTAAGGGAGTGTATTTCCTTCTGCCCTAATGAGTATACAGAATTAACATTTTCAATATTTTATACTATAGTTTGTGAGTTAAGAGTAATTAAACATTGATTTTGATACCTGTGGAAGGAAAGCTTTCCGGATTCCAAAATTTGCATCAATATCTAATCTGCCTCCTAGACCAACAGGAATTGCTTGCCTGTATCTGCAGCCTCCTGTTGTTCTCATTCCCTGATCAATAATTGGAAGATAGCCACCAACATTTGGAAGGATGGTACCATTTGGGAGAATTCCACCTTCACCTCCAATTCCAACTGCTACATCATCTCTGTTCATCATGTAAAGCAAATCATAAACCTGGTTCACGGCATGGCCAGCATTAGTCCAAGCATTTGCATTGATGGTCACTGCCTGCAGAGTAAAGAATATATTAAACACAAAAGTAGAATCCATTTGTTATAAGCATATATGCAACTTTTGAAATATACCCTTTATTTTTTAAAACAAAAAGTGCATCCCTTTTTTCACTGTGAAATTAGCTGATTGATTCAGCAATAAAACAAAGCAGCAAGTCAATCTTGAGCACTGAGATATGCTTGTTGATTCACCATATTCCAATCAACAAAAGAAAAGAGAAAAGCATAATAAGAAAATGACCTCTAAGTGAAACTGTGATCTGTTTAATTTCAAGAGGTAGAGAAGAGCAAAGAAATCATCAGTATCAACATCTGTGTCCAAGAGAATCCTCCTTGGCCCTGGACTTGCTTCAACAGTGTTCATAGAAGCTCCAAGTGTTCCTAACACAGCCATTGATAACATAGCAGCTACACAAAACCTCATTGGAAACAACATTTGATTTCTCTTACAATATATCTTCTAATTAATAAGCTAAAGAAAGAGAGTTAAGAAGGAAGAGGTTTGAACAACTTAATTGTACTATGTAATATCACCATCTAGAAAATACATAAATAGTTATTAATAGATAGATATCATAAAAGCATGCAACTTGAGAAGAAGAAGAAGAAGTAGTAGAAATGAATGAAGACTAAATAAATAAGAGAAGGCTAATTAAGTAGCATAGATAGTTCTATTTTTATCTTAATAGAAAAGCAAGACATATAACTTGTTCAATGGCTTTTTTCTACCGCATAAATCACTATATGGCGAGGGAGAGGGTGACTCATCATAAGAAATATTCTCATGAATAAATATATAAATAAAAAGGATTACATATACACAAAAAATATTTACCAAATTATTTATTATGTATTTTTATATAAATATATATGTTATTTAATTTATTTTTAATTTATATTTATTCTATAAGAATGATTATTTTTTAGTCTACACGTAACATAATTGAATATAGATATATTATAGTTAACCTTTTTATTAAATATCTAAAATGGTCTTTAATAAATTTTAAGTTATATATTTTGATTTTTAATAAATTTTTATTTTTTACAAGCATTGAGAATTACTCCTAGAAATTGGTTTTTCCATTTGTGTTTAATCAAACTTTTAATATTAAATAATTTTTTAATAAATTTTATTATAAGATAATTAAATTTAAAAATATCATCATAAGATAAATTAGTCTTTTTAAAATAATAAGGAGACTAGTTTATTTTTTCATTTTTATCTTTTTGACTATCTTTTAAAATGTTCTTGGTCCTCATACTATAAGCTAAGTCCTTGTATAATTAAATAGAGTATTGAAGTGTTTGATTTAACATTTTAACTACTTGATACATTTAAAAGTCTTATAAATATGAAAAGATGATTGAATGTTTATGGATTGGTGCATAACAACACTTTTTTTTTTTCCAAGCATGCACTAAATATCTAAGACACATAAATATCAGGTTTCTTAAAAATAATTATCACAAAATAATTCATTTCAGCTTTTACTTAAAATTGGAAGATGAATAATTGTAATAAAACTTTTTAAAATGGTGAAAGAACGTTAAAGGAAAATTTTGAGGCTCAGGCATACCCACCAGCCGTCTTCCTAGTTCCTAGCCCCTCTTTTCTTTATTTTATCATAACTTATAATTATAATTATTTAATTATTAATTATGTTGTCACTTTCATTATATATAAAAAGGGGTAAAGTAAATTAGTTTTTGCCCCAAGCTCCCAACTAAAGTAACTAACTGTATTTCTTTAATTAAAAAAAATAAAAAAATCATGAGTTGTTTCCTAATAAAGTCTATTTAATTTGTATCAATCCTTTTTACACATCTTTCATACGTTTTCTTATAGTATAAAAGGAATTGTTTTTATTTTTTCTAATTTGTTTTATCAATCACTTTTAATATAAAAATAAAAATATATAAATCAATGTATTTAAAAATGATTTTTATATCATTACTCATTATTATAACCCCAAATAACTAAAATGGTATAGTATCAAATGCTAGTTAACTTATTTTTATATTTTTTGTGGAGGTTAAACATATGGATTCCTTTCCCAATTTTCCAACACCCAAATAAATTAAGAGTTGGGTCTACATTTTGTTAAAAAAGTGAATGTATTTTAAAGAGATGCAATGCAATAATGGGTCAGGTCATTGCTAGCTTAGAGCATTTTTAATTGAGTAACTTTAGAGTATTATTTTTTATATTTTTAAAAAATAAATTAATTTAAAATTAAAATCTGTATTAAGATTAATTTATAAAATAAATTGATATCTCTTTGGAAATATAATATTATTTTAATATAGAACTAATAAAAATTTATTATTCGTATAATTATATTAATAAAATAATTAAAATAATATAAAATTTTAACTGAATTAAAATTAAGTATTGAAGAAGCAAAATTTATTTTTAATTTTAAATTAGTTTTCATGATATATAATCCCACAAATATTTATTTGTTATCTTATCAAATTCTATTGAGTTTGAAAAACTAATTTAAGTGATGAACAAACATTATTATGCATTCACCAATTGTTTGTTTAATAAGTTTAGTTTGATGTGCAAAAAAATAATTAATACAGGACACATAGAACAAATAAACAAGATGGACTAAGAAAATGAAATAAGAATGTATTGATCCAATACAAGTCTATTTGGTGATCACATTCAGAATCCATCATACTTCAACCCAAGTTATCAACTTCCATACTTTAAGAAACTTGAACTCCAAGTTCAATTCACTTTAATCTCACTTGGCTTCCACCAAAAGTCAAATCCTCTCTCTTCTCTCCTTTCACTTTGGTCACCTCATTCGCAAGAAAGAAAGAAAGTAAAAAAAAAAGTGTAAAAATTATGGTGGGTTGAGGAACAAAATATTTGTTTCCAAATCCAAACAAGAAGAAAGGACTATAACTAAGTAGCCAGTTTCATATGATCAGAGCACATCAAAAAGTATCTTTTCTCATTTGTGTTACACTAAGGAATCAAGAAAAAATCCACAAAGTTTTAAGTACAAATCAAAACAATTATGGTCAGAAACTCATCCACAGTCTAAATCAAAACTTGGAGTCAAAATAAATTTTTACGGTAAAGATTGATGAAGCTTGAAGAAAAAGGATGAGAGTGGGTATATTACATGCAACAAATTCGGCCTTCTCTCTCATCACTAATGAAGCCGCTGCAAATTCAGAAGAAGGAGAAGAAGACAGAATGGATCTTGAACTAGCTTCAACCTTGGAAGCTTCACTCTTCTAAGGGTGAACGACCAAGGATTGAAAGCAAGTGAGTAAGAACAAAATACAGAGTTCAATTTTCATAGCTTTCCTAAGTTTGTTGAGTTCTTCTTTCTCATTTAGTTTTTTTTTTTCAGTTTTGTCTGTATGAGTCTCATTGAAAAAGACAAACATTATGAGATTTGTAAGAAAAAGCCAATGAGAGGTAAAAGGTAGTGAGTAAAACTTGGAGAAAAGGGCTTAAGATGTCTCAGTTTTTTTTTGTACATATTTCTGTTTTGTTTCATGATCTTGTGGGGATTCCTTTACAAGTTGGGTTAGCACTTGACTGTTAAAAACTAGATTGAAGTCTAGTCAAATTCAGATTGAGTTAGAATCTAAATTTGTCCCAGATCGAATTGGGTAGATCCTAGGAAAAGATTAGTGTAAATATCTTATGAAAAAGATAATGAAATTCCATCATAATTGTGATGGAGACTAGATGTAGACTACATTATACTGAGTAGCTGAACTATGATATATTTGAGTGTCACTCTCTCTTCTCTCCTCTTTTACTATTTCTGTAGTTCAAGAGACAAAATAAAAAGTATCTCCTAACTCGACAGGAGACAAAAACAAAATATCTCTTAAGTTCTTTTAATTAAAAACAAAAGTTAAAACTAAACAGAAAAAAAGCCAAAATTTAACTCTCCATTCTTTTAGTCACTGTAAACCATCAAATTTAAAATAAAATTAAAGCTAAAACTAACATTTAAAATATTCGTAGCATATTCTTAATTATTATCTCCCACGCTATATATGGAACTTTTGTTGCTGTCTACTTCCATTATAATACTAGACCTCTCATATATTTACTTTTTCTAATGAAGTTATCTTTAAAGTAACAAGAATATATACATATTAATATAATAAGTACTTATTATATTTTGGAGAGCATTCATAGAATGGTTACCCAAAATAAAAAAAGATCATCATTTTCATATTAAAAATTTAAAGTGGCTATATATGCCAATATAAGCATTGTCTAGCTTGAAGAATTCAAAAGAACAATAATAAAATTATGGATGTCCCCTTATTTAAATGTGAGAATCGCCTTTTTCTCTAAACTTTTGAAATGTGGGAAAGTTGTTACTTGACGATATTCTAATCCCATTGACTGTTTTTCTATTTATTAATTAGGAATTAGTATTTAACAATATATATTCTTTTTGGTGACTAATATTTAACAATATATGGTCATATTTACATTTTACGTATATAAACTATAAAGCGAATAAAATATCATATTCCAAATCGGTAACAATAAGTACCCTATATATTGAGCATACCACAAAAACTAAAGACCAAGTTATATATCCCAATTTGATTCTATGGATGAAGCATACACATGTAATTACTTTAATCACACTCTACATGCAATAAAATGTGTTCATAGATGCATTAATTAGCAACATTATTATATATATATTTCATAAAAATGGTTTACCCACATACACTTTTCGATAATAATATACCATATCATATTCGATCCTCCTAAATAAAGTTAAGAAAATAAGCATATATATATATATATATATATATATATATATATATATATATATATATATATATATATATGAGAAAATCAAGAGTACATCCATATCTATATATCGTTGTTCTCGTAGTACTTATCGATCACCTCCCACTTGGCACATGAATATGTATAATGTTTCGGTTCTAGTTCCCTTGGGTGTGCCAAAATGATGATGATTTCTTTTTCATTGGTCCTTTCTATGTGTCATTAATTTAAGAATCGCGTTACGCTTGTTTTAAATTATCAATGTGAGGTATCAGATTTTTTTAGAAGAAAAACACGAAATAGGTAAAAAAAGGAGAAGAAAGATAAAAAAAGAGAAAAGAGAGTTGGAGAAGAAAGAGAAGAGAAAGTTAGAAAGTATGTTGAGATTTTTTAGAATGATTATTAGATGATTATACTTGAAGTGATACCGAATTTATTATATATATATATATATATGTGTGTGTGTGTGTGTGGTTTTAATAGAAATTTCTAAAAGAGCTAATTGGCTCTTTTTCTAACAGGTTCTGCTGATCTACCTCTAATAAACTCTGCTGATTTGACAAGTCAGTTCTAACTAACTCTTTTTTGCTGCATGTGTTTTTGTGTGTGTGCAATTTCCTGCTGTTATCAGCAGTTCTGTTACTGGACTCTCTTCTTTCGTCACAATTAACATCAACTCTGCTACTTGGATTCTCTTGCTCTCTTTCAACTCTGCTACTTGAATTCTCTTGCTCTCTCTTAACATCAACCCTGCTACTTAAGTTTCTTTATTCTCTATCAACAATTCTAAGGCGTGGTTTGAGTTTGTGGAAGGAGGCACTTGAGAGTGGCTTTGTAAGGCAATAAGCTATTTGATTACGGGAGGGAATGTGAAGAATGTGAACCTTTTTGCTTGTTACATAGTCTCGGACAAAATGCAAGTTCAGCTCAAAGTGCTTGCTTCGATTGTGAAGAACCGAATTGGCTGTCAGTAATACAACACTTTGGCTGTCACAGTAGAGACTGGACTTAGTGGTACATGTTATTCTCATCTCACTTAACAGATTCTGGACCCAGATAATCTTAGTAAGACATGATGCTACTCCTTGGTATTTAGCTTCTGTGGAGCTTTTAGACACCACCGATTATTTTTTACTTGACCAAGAGACTAGATTTGGTCCAAGATAAACACAAAAATCACTAGTAGACTTCCTATCATCAACATCACTTTCCCAGTCTGAATCACTAAACCCATAAATTCTGTATTCACTCGACCTTTGAAACCTTAAACCATGTTGGGATGTACCAGCTAGGTACTTGAGTATCCTTTTGACAGCCTTCCAATGACTGTCTAGAGGGTGGTGCATAAACTGGGAGATTTTGTTGACAGCAAATGTGATATCAGGTCTTGTGATTGTTGCGTATTGGAGGCCTCCCACAATGGATCTGTAGAGAGCTTTAAGCTTAAAGCCATTGGAGTGGGCATGGCCTTTGCATCATGCATACTGACCTTTGTAAGCAGCTCCTTAATGTATTTAGTCTGGCAGAGAAGTATCTCAGTGTCAGTCCTCTTGATGGCTTCGATATCCAAGAAATAGTTCATTTCTCCCAGATCTTTTAAGGAGAAGATTGAATTAAGCTGGGTGATTAGGCTGAAAATTTCAGAATCTGAGCTACCAGTGACTAAGATATCATCCACGTAGACAAGAATATAAATTTCTGAGGATGCAGTGAACCGGGTGAAGAGAGAACTGTCGAAAATAGTGTTGTTGAATCCAAAGGTGTTGAAAGTGGTCTTGAGCTTGGTGAACCATGCACGAAGTGCCTGTTTTAACCTATACAGAGATCTCTGAAGCTAACACACATGCTAAGAATAAATGGGAGAGATAAAACCTTCAGGTTGAGTCATATACAATGTTTCCTCGAGATCCCCATTCAAGAACGCATTGTTGAAGTCGAACTGCCTGATTTGCCATCCTTTTGCTAATGCCAAGCTGAGCATGACCCTAACAGTAGGAGGGCGCACAATCGGACTAAAAACCTGGTCAAAGTTCACGCCTTCCCTCTAATGAAAACCCTTCGCTACCAAACGAGTTTTGTACTTTTGGATCGTACCATTGGGGTGTTGCTTAATTCTGAAAACCCATTTGTAACCGATAATAGGTGCGGAGCTGGGAGCTAGCCTGGGAACTAGCTGCCAAGTTTGGTTTCTTAGGAGGGTTGTATACTCCTCCTCCATCGCGTTCCTCCAATGAAAACAAGTGAGGGCCTGGGTTACTATGTGGGGCAACAGCAGGGAAGGAATAGTGGCTCCCGTTTGCACAACCACTGCATACGTCTTAGGTTTAAAGATTCCAGATTTGCTTCTTGTTTGCATTGGGTGCTGATTCAATGGCAGCGCTGCTGGAGCTGGCAACACAGTCTCAATCCTGGCTGAGTGCTGAGCATCTACAACAGAGGAAACATTGCTGGGAGAAGTGTTAGCAGCAGTCACAGAGTCAGAAATAGCAAAAATAGAATTATAAGACACGGATACAGGTGCAGCAGGTAATAGTTCATGTATGTCATTGATAATATTGGAAGCATCATTCATAGAATGCAAGATATGAGGTGGATGCAGGGAGGGAGAGGTAGGTAGGAAATGATGGAATGGAGTGGGAGTAGTGCTTGCTAGAGTAGTACTTGCTGCAGGTCTATGTGGCGAGGGAAGAGGGCGAGGGAGGTTGAGACAGGGAGGAATATTGGGGTTTGGTGTGAGCAAGGATTGTGAATTGGTGGGGCAAGGTTGGGGGGTATTGAATAGATGAGGATAAGGAAATTTTGACTCATTGAAGACTACATTCCTTGAGATAATTTTCTTTCCATTTGGTAATAAGCACTTGTACCCTTTGTGATCGATAGCATAGCCAATAAAGATTGATTTTTCAGATCTGTGGTCAAACTTATGTGCATTTTATAGCCGTAGAAAAGGATAGCAAGTGCAACCAAAGGGTTTCAAGAATTCAAAATCTGGGACAGTGTGGGTGAGGGCTTCTAATGGAGATTTGTTATTAAGAGTTGGGGTAGGTAACCTATTTATGAGGTAAGTGGCAGTCTTGGTTGAATCTTCCCAAAAGGTGAGAGGTAGGTTAGCTTGTGCTAGTAAGGCAAGGGAGATTTCTGTAATGTGTCTGTGCTTTCTTTCAATAGTGCCATTTTGCTGATGAGAGTAGGGACAGGTGAACCTGTGTTAAATTCTTTGATCAGTAAGAAACTGTTTGAATGCAAGAGACATGTACTCTCCTCTATTGTCTGTCTACAGTGCTTTGATCTTTTGTTTTATTTTTAATTCAATAGCAGTTTTGAACTGATGAAATGCTTTAAATGCCTGAGTTTTGGTGCTAAGTAGGTAAGTGACAGTATATTTAGTACATGTATCGATGAAGCATATGTAATATCGAAAGCCTGATTCTGCTATATACTGGTGCTGGCCCCCATATGTCAGAAAATATTAATTCCAAAGGTGCATAAGATGTACAAGAATCAAGATAGGGTAATTGGTGTATTTTACTTATACAGCAAGCATGACAAAGAGATGGATTAAGACTATCTTTATTTATTGCACCATTTAAACTTGGCACATTACATTGTTTCATTACAAGAGTAACTACTTTATCAGACGGGTGGCCTAATTTTCTGTGCCACTGCTGAGCTATATCACTAACTCTTTTACAAGTGATGTTTGCTTCTACATGACCAACTTTCTTTGATACTGACTCAATAACAAAACTATTGTTGTTTGGTGTTTCTCTTTTCTTTTTACATAGAACAGGGTCTGCACTGCATAGAGAGCTATAGATTTTAACATAGTTTTAACTTTCTAATTTTTTCCTATCTTTTTCATGCAGGCTTGTGCTTTGACTAGAACTAAAATCAGTTGTGGTTGGAGAAGGGATTGGAGGACTGATTGCAGGTAAGGCCGATTTGGTAGTAGCGGAGAGTGTGGCTTCAGGTGAGGTGTCTGAATTCGAGGTTGTGATAGCTAAAGTTGAGGGTATGAAAGGTTGAACAGAATTTTTGGACTCTTCTTTTAGGTCATGGGTTGTGGACTATAGTTGTTTAGAAATTTGTTTAGGAATTTCAGTGATGTTGCAGGTTGGTATAGTGAGTGTGGAGTGTAAAAGATTGGGTTTAGTAGCTTTTTGGGATAACACAAATCCCTTCAAATCTGTATAGCCCATCCTTAAGAAGACCTTGAAGGAGTATCTTTTTGGATAGCTGGCATTTGACATTACAAACATAAGACCAGAATTCAAAGAACATAGCATTGTCTAAAGCAAACTTAGCAAGACTGACAAGGTTTTTAGAGATAGTAGATACATGCAGTATGTTTCTAAGTGTGAAAGGTCTATTAGATAAAGATGCATGCATGAAAGAACTTTCAATATGCTCAATTTTCATACCTTGACCATTACCTCCATATACTTTCTCTGTGCCTGCATAGTCTGATTCTGTGGCAAGGTTGCTTTGATCAAAGGTAATGTGATACGAGGCTCCTGAGTTCGGATACCACGCTGTGTCTGGGAGAGCTGATGGTAGGGTGAGGAATGCTTGTGGATTTGCTGGTGCCAGCGGCTGCTGCACCTTTGAGTCTTGATAGAGTTACTGATTGCCTGAGGCATTGTGGAATGTCAAGGAGGGTGGTTGCATTTGAGGGTTCATAAATTTTTGATTGAACCTGTGGTAACACTGTACAACCATATGGCCTACCTTTTCACACAGCTGGCATTGAGGTCTACTGCCTTGTCACCATGTTGATCTTTCAGAACCTCTGAAGTGCCTCGCGTTCTTCGAAAACTACCCATGTTGTAGGAACTACCGTTGTTGTAGTGGTGTAGTTTTGGTCTTGAGCTTTTTCTTGTCCCTCATTGCTTTGAGCAACATTTGCATGAATTAGCCCTAGATCTGTCTTTCTAAACCTATCAATTAGCTCTTCTTCTGTGAGCAATTGTAACTCAAATTCGCTTTCTGACATGTGGTCCATTCTTGTCGTTGTAACTGTAATGAATGCTCTATATTCCTCACTGAGATCTTCTAGTGCAGCTTCTATGTATTCTTCATTGGTAAGTGGTGCTCCAAGAGCATTTATGTATTCAGTTATGGTTGATCCTTGCTTCTTGAACATTTTTAGTTGTGTCTTCAGATTCTTGATTTTCGCTTTGACTTTGGCTTCAAAGTAATCATCTAGCATATGCCAGATCTGGTACGCACGATCGTATTCAATTATTCGATTCACAAAATTTTGCTCCATTGATGCGATAACCAGGCTATTAAACATTGATCGCGAACCTCCCAATCTATGTATTGCTGTGTTTCATTTCCATTGCATCTGTCTGATTCTAAGATGAATTGCGCTGGAACCTTTCTTGGATCAAGATGATTTTGGAGTTTATTCACCTTGATGCACGTTAATACCTGTTTCTTCCACGCTTTGTAGTTGTTTTCATTGAGCTTTATTGCTGAGAACGGTGCAAAAGAATTTTGGCTGATAAGCTCGTTGGAACTTGTGAGATTTGCGCATAATTATCCATGGATCGTTGTAAGCTCTGATACCATGTGAGGTATCAGATTTCTTGAGAAGAAAAATACGAAGCAGGTAAAAGAAGGAGAAGAATGAGAAGAAGGAGAAGAGAGAGTTGGAGAAGAATGAGAAGAAAATGTTAGAAAGTGTGTTGAAATTTTTCAGATTGATTATTAGATGATTATACTTGAAGTGATACTGAATTTGTAATATATATATAAGTGGTTTTAATAGAGATTTTTAGAAGAGCTAATTGGCTCTTCTTCTAACAGATTTTGTTGATCTGCATCTAACAAACTCTACTGATCTGACAAGTCAGTTCTAACTAACTCTTTTTTGCTGCACGTACTTTTGTGTGTGTGTAATTCCCTGCTATTATCAGTAGTTCTGTTACTGGACTCTCTTCTTGTCACAGCTAACAATCAAATATTAATTATCTGTATATGCAAATGTCCAACTGTTATATAGTACAAATTTAATTTTTATACACTATTAAAAAGTTTTAAATTATTAGTTAACTATATATATATATATATATATATATATATATATATATATATATATATATTTATCAAAATATATTAAATTTAAATTATTAATATATTTATTATATATTTATTAAAATAAAAATTAAAAAATTTACTAATAATAAATTAATAAGCATAGATCACATCTTAGCTAATTAAACACTGTATATATTTAGCTTATATTTCGCAATAATAATAATGTCTTTGAATTCTGCTTTTTTATATTTACTGTGTGCTCTGCTCATCAATTGAAATTTAAGATCTTTGAAAAAAAGAAAAAGTAATAAATCCAATTGCCGCAAGCCCGCAACTTGCATTGAATGAGAATTCTAGTTAGGTGCCTTCTATGGTACCTATTATCTTATTGTACCTATGGTGACTACAAAGAAGGTTACCAATTAGTTGTGGACATTTGGTAACTGAAAGCGTGTCACTAAAAGTGTTGCTTAAAGAAAAAGTGTTACCCTTAATCGTTAACTTGGCTCTGATACCAAATTTTTAATTTGGATTTTTTCTTTTAATTTCTTTTTCGAAATTTCTATTAGCTCTTCAAATTTTTCTTTGAAAGTATTGACCATTTCTACCAGTTTATAACTTTTCAATCTTGTTTTAGTTTATAATATTCCTTTTTGCATGAATTATTGTATATAAAATCTTTTATACGTTTGTCTTTTTCTTTAATATAACTTCTCAAATCCTCAATAATTTCTTTTATTTCTACACTTTCTCCTGTTTCTAAATGTCTGTTTAATTT
Organism: Arachis hypogaea; assembly: GCF_003086295.3. Lineage (NCBI taxonomy): Eukaryota > Viridiplantae > Streptophyta > Magnoliopsida > Fabales > Fabaceae > Arachis > Arachis hypogaea. Next base: position 3,509,315 of record NC_092039.1, on the reverse strand, counting down.
TTCAATTTCATTCTCCATTTTTTCTATTAACAACTTTAATTCTTTTAGGTCATAATATGGTGTTTCAGGCATTTATAAATTTTTTAAGTTTAGCTCCAACTTGTTTATATTTGTTCTTATTTCTATTCTTTTTATTATAAGGTCATTAATTTCGAACTGAAGATTATTTAATTCTCTTTTATACTCCTTTATTTTACTTTTTAATTTTTTCGCCCTTTTTCTTTTTATTTTATTTTCTGGTCTTTCAATCTTTGTATACTTCATTAGTTATCTTAGAATTTCTGCAAATTCTATCATCGATTCATCACTATTTTCTAGAGATTCTATTAATTTTTCTAACTCTTCAACTTCTCCTTTCAATTTGTCATAGGTTATTTTTAGAGTTTCAAATGCTCTTTGATTTATTTCAGAAAACTGTAAATAATTCAACCGATTTTCTCTTTCAAAGAGCTCTTGTTTCTTGTCTTGATAGGTTACATATATTTTCTCTTTATTTATTGTCATAACTTAGTGTTTAGGGTTTCATTTAATTTTTCGACCTTTTTTGTTAATTCTTTTATTTCAGAATTTTCTTCTTTAATCTTTAACTTAGATAAACTTAAAGGGCTATTAATTTTGGATTCTCTTATTTGAAAATTCGATGAAATTAATTTTCCTGATGATTTTTTTAGTAAAAGAATTGGGTTTTCAATAGCTTTATATTTTGGTATTTCTGTTTTTATAATTTTCTGAAATAATTCATCGACATAAATTCTTTCTCTGTTTTTAAATATTATACTATGATGGCTATTTGTTAAAGCATAATTTATTGCATATGTAATTGAAAATGGTTCATCGTCTTGTTCCATTAGATTCTTTCTGTGAAATTTATAAGCCAAACTTATAGATCTTCCAAGATTTTCAGTTGATAAAGGTATAGCATATCCAAGATGGGCATTGAATTTAACATTTACGTTTGCCAAGTTTCCATGAACAATTCCAATTATTTGATCTATTGGGTCATCAGTAATTCTTTTGTCACAGATTGCTAAGCTTATTGGTGAATTAATTCCTTTCATATATGTAGATTTGATTAAGACTTGTATAGTACTAATATGAATCCATCCAATTTTAGATCTTTTTTGTTGATCCTTAATTTTTTCAATCTGTTTACTCAATTCTTCATCATTTATTAGAGCTATTTCAAGTTCTCCATTAGCAGATTTTATCTTTATAGGGACTTCAAGTTGAATTTTTCCATAGTATATTATATTTTTTCTATTAAAAACTTCTTTTAAAAGATTTTGTTTATTAAAATTTTCATTTGATTTGAGATTTAATTCTGTTTTTAGAACAGCCTGTTTTTCATTATCTAATAAGGCAGATAATCTATAATAATCAGATTCTTCTGTTAATTCTAAACTTTCTAAATAATTCATAACTATGAGATTAAGATAAAGGCGTACCTTTCTGGAGAAAAACTTCCTTTATTTAGAATATTTTACATAAGATGTTTTCATCTCCAGAAGGGAGATTGTAGATACTAACTCCAGAGGGGAGTTTAGAATTGGTTTTTCCTAAGGGAATTCTTCTTCAAACTATAGAATCGCCTCGGCCGCTTCCTCCTTGCTCTCCTAGCATATGAGTACTCTTAGCCTTCTGCTTTCTATTGTTTGATGTCTTTTACAATTGCCTAAGCAACCTATTTATAATGGTTGGGTCTGATGGACAATTCTCATCCTTACCCTTCTTATGACGTCATTGCTCACGTCATTGTTTATTATCTTGCACCAGCTACATTGTTGGTGCTCTATGACCTAAGCGCTTACGTCACTATGCAATAATGTTGAGAGATGCTTCAGATGTGCTGTCTTCTCCTTTCATCATGTGACCTTCAGATGCGTTGTCTTCTTCCTTTATCATGTGGGTTGATTCCGTTTCATTATTGCTTTCTTCAGATAACTCTGAGACACATAGCTGGCACTTGTGGTCTTCTCTGTCTTTTATCAAATAGCAGAGATTCCTCTTTATCCCTTCGGGGAGTTTTCCTAAGAGTCCAGATAAGTTGTAGAATGCTGATTCAAATTCCACTAAGAGTCTCATCTCTCTTTCTTCAATTTCATTCTTTTTACTAGACACAAGCAAAGTATTTCTGCTTTTATAATTGATTCTTGTGTGAGATTCCCTTGTTATCTTTTGAGTTCTTTCGAAGACCCTTACTAGTGTGCTGGCTAGTCTTCCTTCATAACTGTAGGTTGTTAAATCTTGAACTTGATCCATTGGTTGAAAATTTCCTGGGAAGACGAACATGAAGATCACTTGATGTGCTGGAACCAAGCATTCTTCTTCTACATTAAAAATAGGTTGACTATTCGTAAATTTTAGGGATATATCCCTTGGATTTACGTTGTCAATCATATTTTTAAATCTTTTTACTGCATCAATAAATCCTGCAGGAAACTCACTAATAATTTTCAAATCATTAAAAATTAAGATTGTATCAATTAATCCATACTGGAAAAACTGATAGGTGTCAGATGGGGAAGCCTCTGGAAATATAACCAGCTTTGTTAGCTGTTCTTTGGCAATAGGATAATATCCCAAGATCGCCCTCTTTTCTGCAGTCCAATTCAAGACTATGTTAAGGGTTTCTCTGAGATTTGATCTACAAACCCTTTTCTTTTCCTTGATTTCAGCCCTTGTAGGAATGTTTCTTATTATCCCTGTTCTCTGGGTTTGAATTGGAGCTTTATCTGCTCTTTTTAGGGTTTGCTCTGGATGAAGAGCTTCATATTCTCTAAAAGATTCCTTTGCCTCTTCCAGTGTTAAAAACCCTCCTTTATGAATTATCCTTGATTGCTGTGTAAATGGTGCTGCTTTTTCCCAGGCATCATATACTCCTTTCATGGGGCCATTATAAATTACATAATATTTTTTATCTTGGGTGGATTTTTTGATAATTTCAGCAATTGTTTTATTTTCTGGAATTTTTTCCTCACCTGATTTGTCCACCACGCTTAGCTGGTGGAACTCTGATGGTTTTGGTTGTTGTGTTGATTTCATTGCTTCGATAGCCTTCTTGAGGGATTGGATCTGTGTCCTTATTTGCTGACAATGCTTGCATTTTTCGAGTTCTTGTTCGTATTTTTGTATTTCTTGATTTAATGCGTTGTAGACGAACTCCATTCTCTTGTTAATGTATCTGCAATAACATTTTTGTCACCCTTAATATATTCAATTTTTATTGGATATTGTAACAAAAATAATTGCCATCTTACCAATCGTCCATGATTATAATCAACTTTCAAATTATATCGTATGAAACCTGTTAAATAACTTGAATCTGTCCTTAATGTAAATTCTTTGGGTAGTAAATCAATTTTCCATTTCTTAAGAGATTTAATTGCTGCTAGAGTTTCTCTTTCATGAGTAGTATATCTCTGTTATGTTGGAGTAAAAGTCCCTGAAATATACCTGCAAAGTAATTCCTTTGGGGGATATTTAGAATCTAGTGATTCTTTTTCTTGTTCCAAGCTTTTTATAGCTTTCTTAGCTTTTAGACATCCTGACCAGGTTATGTCTGAAGCATCTGTTTTTACTATTAAGTAGTCATTTTCTTCTGGAATATAAAGTTCTGGAAGTTTTTCACATAATTCTTTAATTCTTTGAATTTGTATGCTATCTTTTTCATCCCATTTCCATACTTTTTTAGTACTTATTTTTGGAAATAAGCTTTTAGTGTATTTTGTTATATTCTTTAAAAATCCCTGATCAGAAATATAATTTATACACCCTAAAAATCTTTGTAATTATTTTCTGTCTTCTATTTTATTAGGAAATAAATTTACCTTTTCTAGAACATTTGGTTGAAGTTTTAGCTTTTCTTGAGTAGATAGAATTAATCCAAGGAACTCTATTTCTTGTTTTGCTATTCTTGCTTTCTTTTTACTAAGAACTAATCCTTTTTCCTTGCATCTTTCTAAAACTATTAATAATTTTTGAAGGTGATCTTCTTTATCCTGTTTTGTAAAAATTAGTATATCATCAATGTATACTAAAACAAATTCATTTAACTCTTTTAGATTTTCTTCCATAAATTTTTTATAAATACCTGGGGCTTGCTTTAATCCGAATGGTAATACATTCCATTCATAAAGCAACACACTTGTTGATTCCTTTGTTGGGCAAGTAAAAGCAGTTAATTTCTTTGTTTCTTCGTCTAAACGAAGTTGCCAATATCCTGATTTTGCATCAAGAGATGAAAACCAAGTTGCTCCTTTGATTTTTTCTAAAATAGAATCTTTTCTTGGAAGTTTATGAGCATCACCAATAGTTGCTTCATTCATTTTCTTATAGTTTATTACCATTCTTCGTTTTCCCCTTTTAATTTCATTATTGTTTTCAACGTAAAAAGCTGGAGCCGCATGAGGACTTTTACTTAATCTTATAATTCCTTTTTCCAAAAGGTCTTTACATTCTAATGAGAACTCTTCTCTATCCCTCGCGGAATAAGGAATTTTATTTGGAACATTTATCTCTTTTGTGGGATCTTTTAATTTAATGCTTACTAATTCGTTATTTGTATTTTTAATATCTAAAGGATTTTTAGCACAAATTTCATCCAAGAGTTCTTCTATCTTTATTTCAAGATTATTTTTTGGAATATTTATCTGAAAGTATAGATTTAAATAACATGTTTCTAATATAGAAAATATTTTAAACTTTAAGATCTTATCTATAGTAGTAGTTGGTATTTTTATACGTTTTGATTTTTGATTTATTAAAGAATCGTGTGGAGCTTTTAAAACTATATATGTTAATTCTTGAATGAATGGATGATATAGCTTTAAAAAGTTATTTCCTATGATAAAATCCATTCCAGAATCTAACATATATATAGATGGAACAATGAATCTATAATTTTGAATAAAAATTTCAACCATCTCTGCTTTTTGGTCAATTTTATGTATTGATTTGTCAGCTATTCTAACTTTTAATGGTTTCTTTAATTTTTTCCAATCAAGTTTTATACTTGAACTAGCAAAGCATTGTGTTGCCCCAGAATCTATGAAAGCATTTATAAACTTTTCTGTTATTTTTATAGTAATAAATGTAGCATTATTACTCAGTCTCTGAGTCTGTTTCCGAGACATATTCAAAAATATAGTCTAAGTTATCATCAGATTCTTCTAATGGTTCCATGAAATAGGACTTAGCAATTTCTATTTGTTTAGTAAGATCCTTTTTATCCTTCTTTTTCGGGCATTCATTTGCGTAGTGTCCTTCTTCTTGGCAATACCAACATTTACAATTTTCTTTTTTATTCGGGCAATAGTTATTCCTTTGTCTTTTGTTTTTATTGTTATTTTCTTTTCTAAAATATCTCTTTTTTCTCCAGTTTGGATAGTATTTTCTTCTTCTAAATTGATATTTTCTTTTTCTTTGAAGATTTTTATTAAGACCATATTTTTGAGGTATCTCCTCATTATCCTGACAGCAAATTCTGATTATGTTTGTAAATCTTTTTTGAGTTGCTTCTTGCATACAACGTTCTTTTATTTCCTCTCTTATAGCAGAGGTTGCTCCACCAAAATTATTTTCAATTGTTCCTCTATTTATTTCTCTTATAAATCTTCCCATTATAAATTCATTAGCAGGATATGGAAGTTTTGTTATGTACATACTAAGATAATGATTTTTATCTTCTTCTTTTAATTTGTAATAATGTATTCTATATTCACATATATAGGACTCCACATTACATAAATCATATATCTGAATATTAGCTAAATGGTTTTTTGCTTCTTGATATTCTTTATTATAGACTTCTTGTCTATGATCTATAATATTTTTTCCAAAAAATTCTTTATATAGAATCATCATTATATATAATATCTTATCATAAGCTGTTATTTTTGTTTCTAATTCTTCTATTATTTGGTTTTCTATTGATGTCATATAATCTCTTATAGTTCCTTTAGTATGAAATCCTATGTAATTCCAAATGTCCCTTCCAGACAAGTCACCAAGTTTTGGATTAGTAAAGGCTTCTAATAAGAAGGAATTCAACCAGTTTTCGAAAATTTCTTTTTCGTTCTTTTTGTAGTCTAAATCGAGCATTCTTTCTCCTTCCATTTCCTGGATTTTAGGAACGTATTTTGATGGTATTTTTGCATATTTTGAATCTTTATTTATAAACCCTTTTTTAAAAGCATAATTATCAAAACCTGTTTCCCATTTAAATTGAGATTGATTATCCTTAGATGTTCCAGCTTCATTCTTTACTTGTATTGGAATAGCTGGTTCTTCGTCACTTGAATAATCTAGAATATGTTCTTCATTTTCTATATTTTCAGAATTTACTAATTCTTCCTCTATTTGAAAACCATGTTCCATAATATTATTTTCTTGAGCCATTTTTAATTGTTTAAAGAGCATTGTAACTTCTTCTAATTTTTCTTCAATATTCATAATTTTAGTGGTGGTTTTACTTTTAAATCTGTTATGTTAATTATGTTTTGAAATTTTTCTTCCTTGGGATTCTCTTTTTTCTTATTTCTTTGAAATTTTATGGATGTTAATATTTCTTCAAGCATATCTACTATAGAATTTAATTGTGGGTTAAAAGTATGATATAGATGTGGGGAATCATTTCCATGGTAACATTTTTTAGAAATTCCGTGTGAAAAATAAGTTTTTTCAGGTTTTTGAAGTCCTTCAATAAAACTTATAGTAAAATAAAGATTTTGAGAAAAATCATTTTGTATTGATTTTAAGAATTCGGTGTCATTACAGTTGACATTAGTTAAAATCATTAATTTTTGATCTATTAATTTTGATAACTTAATTATTTCTTCTTTTAAATCTTCTAATTTACTTTTTTCTATTAGGTGACGCTTTTCTTTGTGAAAGGTTACACTTTTAAGTTAAAAGTGTAACCTTAGCCACCACTAGTTACCATAGACATAGCCACCAGAGACTTGGCTTTCTAGTTATTCGATGATCATGATGCATAGTTGAATGGTTTGATTCAACAAATTAAATATCCTTCTTCATTTAAGAAATATATATATATATATATATATATATATATATATATATTATATTATATTATGTGTGTACTAAAATTAATTACAAAAAAATTAGTTAATAATATAAAATATATATTATACTATAATTTTATATTAAAAATAAATTAAATAATATATATTTATATATAAATAAATAATAATTAAGTTTAATATATAAATAATATTATATATATATCTTGCAATGTTAGTTGACTACGTACAAATTAATTACACCGTATAAATGCATCGTTATATAAAGTAATATTAGAAATTAAAGAAAGCTAATCAAGGGATTCATGAAAATTGTCTTTAAAAAAAGGTGTATAAACAATAAAGAGAGGTGTGTGACAAATACCATTGAAAATCAAATTGCAAAATTTCAACTATATATAAAAATAAAAAACAAGATCCGAATAGGCGAATACCATTGAATGTATTTATTATTATTTAGAAAAAAAATAGCTAATAATATTTTTTAGGATTAAGTACAATTTTGGTTTCTAAGATATAGATTGAAAATTTTGTTCGTCTTTAATATTTTTTTACATATAAAATCATCCTTAAAGTTCAACGTAGTTTTAAAATTATCTTTCAAACTAAAATATCCTTTCTCTTCTTCTTTTTCATCTTCTTCGTCACAACATTTCTTCTTCTTCTCCATCATAGTATCTCTTCTTTTTATCAAAAATAAAAATAAAAGAAATAGAAGCAAAAACAAATGTAAAAACAGCGACGACAAACCGTGAAATAATGGCGAGCACGCGAAAAGCAGCAGACACCGAGGAGTAGCGACGACAGCGACTCTATCTTTTTCACGACGTCATCTTCACCATGTCCACTCATGGATGTGCTTCTCTTTCGTAAACGGTTTTAAATCTCCTCATCTTCTTCCCTTTTATGTTGTTGTTGAATTTGAAATATTAAATTGTAATGAATGATATTATTCTTAAATTTAAATGTGTTATTGTTGAATATTGTGTAATGATTTTTTTTGTAGTTTTTTTTTTATTAATGACTTTTATGTTTTTTTTTTATTTTATAATTTTTTTGTTAGGAGTAATTTAGTCTAGAATTTTAATACTTAGGTAAAAAAAATGATTTTAAAATTACATTAAATTTTAGAGACAATTTTGTATGTAAAAAAAGTTAGAGACAAAATTTTTTTTTACCTATATCTTAGAGATTAAAATCGTACTTAATATTTTTTTTATTACCTATTAAAATTACAAAATTTTAAATCTTCTAAATTTTAAATTTTATTTTAGAGGATAAGATGTGATCTTTAATCTTTCATCGTTAATTTTATAGGTAGAACAAAAAAAATATAAAAAAATATTTAAGAATGAGAAATTATACTTTATTTTTTAAATAAAAATTTAAAATTTAGAGAATTTAAATTTAAATGGTGTATTTTATTTAGAGTGTAAAAGTTTAAATGAATTAAATTATCCCCAACGACTCTACTTCATTGACCAAAGATTGGGAATTAATAATACTAAGCTCCTAAGTTTCCAATCACAATGGGAATTGGCTTTTGGGCTTTCTGGACAGAGACAAAGACACCACACTAATTCAATTTCTTTTTCTCAAAGGTGGATAAAGTCATAAAGATAAGTTCTTCAGGGACCAATCTTCATCACCATTAAAAGAAAAAAAATTAGGAAGCTAAAAGTAATATTATTTTTAAATAAACATTCAAATTGATTTTTAAGAAATTTTAGATGAAATACTTTAATCCATTAATAAACTTTTATTCTTTAAAAATTCTAAAGAATTATTATCATATATTAAATTGGTCTCACTATTATTTTAAAAAGAAGCTTATTTGTCTTAAAGTATATCTTTTAAAAACCTAATTATATAAAATTTGTTAACAATTTATGTGTTTTTTTTTGGTGACTAATTTATGTGTCTAATACGCATATTAAAAATTTGATTAAAAATGACAGAGTGACCAATTTATTCAATAAAAATACTTTTTAAAAATTTTTAGAATATAAAACTTTGTTTAGAAATCAAAATGTTTGATATAAAATTTTTTAAAGATCAATTTTAATATTTCTTTTCTTTATAGAATATCACTTTAACTTTAATATCTTTTGAGATGTGAGAATACATTATTATAAAAACATTTTTCGACTACTTAAGATAAAATTTTATTGCTATACCTATATCCAATAAGAATAATACTGGATAGTATTTTTGTTAAAAGATATTAAAAGGTAGTCAAATAAAGCGATTTCTAAACTTCTATCCACCAGAAACTTAGGAAAAGAAATTATTAACTATAAGAAGAAATTCATACACTAAAGTTTTATATCCATTTATACAGTAGATAGATATGTGAACGAAAAAGTATAGCAGACGTGCATTGAGGAAGTGATGAACATACATAAGAAAATGGCAAATTCTAGTGTCTATAATTTTGATGTCGAAATTATTGAATTTATTTTTTATAGTAAATTTTAAATATTAAAAAATTATTTATTTTTATATTTTTTAATTTAAATATTAATTTTTATTTTTTTAATAAATTAAACGAATATATATAGACAGCATAAGGTACACTTAAAAAAATTGGGACAAGAAATTGTATTGGTCAAATATGAATGTCAGTAACTCAGTATGTGACTATTCAAATAAAGGAGACTCTCTTTTTCGAAAACCAATAGCATTCATTCGTATCATTTCACTATTCATCACTACCTTTAGGATTCATGACCCAAAAACTAAAAAATTAAAAAATAAAAATTAAAAAAGAACTATTTATTTCTTATCTACTTTTCAAGTATCCAAAACAAATCATCATGAACACTTTTATAATGAAAAAGCAAGCAAATCATCTTATATCATTCTTTTCTCATTGGTTATCATCATTTCTTGACCCAATAATTCATCATGTACTTTGGGCAATAATTGAACACCAACTTATTGTTTGAGTTGTACTTTTATTTTAACTTGAATATCTAAATTTTAATATACTATTAAGTATATTCTATAATAGTTACAAAATTTTACTAGTAGTTAAAAAATAGAGTTAAAATTAGTCAGATTTTGATAAATATTCTTTAATTTGAAAAATAAAAAATATAATTAAATTTAAAAGTATTTTTAAATAGTAAAAAAATATGATTGTAATTTTAACTATATTTTTTAAGTGTCTTTAAAATTTTATTATCACCATAATCACTATAATTATAACTACCATAAAATTCACCTATGTTATTATGTATACTCAATAAAATTTGATAATTGAAAACCAAAATCAAAGCTAATAAGTATTAAAATATGAGCTATATGTATATAGTAAAATGAATATCGATCTTTTTTTTGGATAAAGTATATTTTTTATTCTTGAAGTTTGGTAAAAATTTTAAAAATATCTTAAAATTTTTTTTGTTTTAATTTTGTCCCAAAAATATTCTATTTGCATCAAGTATATCCTTGACGACTAAAATTTCAAAAAATTTAAGATTAATCTAACAATAATACATGAAAGTTATGCTTGATTTATTTATGTTGAAGATTGTTCTTATAAAAATTGTTGTTAAATCGGTCTTAATTTTTTTAAAAAATTAGCCGTCAGGAGTATATTTGATACAAATAAAATTTTTTTAAAATAAAACTGAAATAAAATAAAATTTAAAAATATTTTTAAAATTTTTGTCAAATTTTAGTAATAAAAAATATACTTTATTTATTTGTGTCTAAATGGATATCGAAATGGAAGCATGACATATACCTATTTTAGGGTTTTGTAAATATTATAACTAATAGAGAATGATCACATGAAAGAAAACATTGTGAATTTTGGGTAGAAAGTGTCTAAAAGTTATGATCAAAGCGCATGCTGCAATCATTAAAATCTTGAATATTCACAACAGCATTATATAAAAAAAATGGACAGTAGCATATATATATATATATATATATATATATATATATATATATATATATATATATATATATATATATCATAATTTTAATTTATTATCATATGTGTTATGAATGATCCACTTTAGGATGCAAAGACGAACATTGTTACATATGAATAATAGTAAGATATGTGTGAATGAGTCGCTGACTTTTTGGACACTTGAATAAAAGTCGTAACATGTGTTAATTATTAATAATTATGTTAGGTTTATATTAAAATTAGTTATTAAAATTAATTATTAATATAAAATATATTTAATATAAAATATATACTAAAAATAAATTAAATTATATATATTTATATATAAATATATGATGATTGATTTTAATATATAAATAATATTTTAATTTTTAATTATGAAGATTATTTATGATATTGCAAGAAAATTAATTAGTCTATGTTCTCATTTAGGACGGGCCCATGATATTGTGGGCATGCGCCATGATTTTAAATTCATTTTTCAAAGTTTACATAAAAAGTCAGACACCTACCCGTTAATAAAATAATATATATATATATATATATATATTAAAAATGGATATTATAATGATGTATTATACAATTTTAATCAGTTATTTTTTACAAAAATATTACCCTCTGAATTAAAATATTCAAATTCATTAAAACTTTCTTTTAATTTGCACGCTTTTTTTTTTCTAAAAAGGACTTGTCAGATATAAGAAAAATATTTTTTCACCCTTATTAAAATAGTTTTTTTTTTTTTTGCCTACATGCTTCTGTATACAGGTAAATCACACAATTAGAATCATTTCATGATACATTCACCAATGATTCTTCCGTATTTAAATTTTTTAACCAAATCTTAATCTCTCAACTCAACTGTTAGAATATAATTAACATCAATTAGTATTATTTAGTATATCTGAATATTTATTATAGGAAATTATGTCTTTATTATTATGATTCTCTTAGTACCTATAAATATTCTTTATATTGTATCATTCTACACAACTTGAATAGACACACAAATCTTTTCTCCAGTTTAGTCTCTTGTTTCTAACATCAACAAATAAAACGTGCATCATTTTTTAAACAGAAAATGACCTATTAAACTATTATTAGAGTTAATAAATAAAGTAATAAATTACAAATTTTATTTATTTTTTAATGAAATGCAACAGTTTAAAAATTTTAGAAAAATATAAATAACCAAATGATCATATTACTTTCTAAATTTCAACCATTCTCAACATGTACTACTATCTTAAAGATAAGTCTAGTGGTCTAGTAAGCCAAACCCTTAAAATATTAGTGAATAATGTGATTGTTAATTAAAGTCAATTACCTAGAATTATTGTTAGAAGCAGACATGATGGTAACTTTTAGGGTTGACAGTGACACATCAACTGAAAGTGAAATGTAAGATATAAGAGGTACCAATTTATTATGATTGGAAAACATGTGCATTTTTCTCATTCAACCCAACTCACTCAAATATTCAATATGCATGTGCATGCTTTAATTTCCGTGTTCAAACTTGAAACCTACACTATAATCTATATTTTTATTTTGTTTACTACTAGGACCATGCTGCCTAGTTATACCCATATAAATCATCTATCTTGCCCCTTCCATGGAAATATCACAAGGAGAAATAACTTTTGGTTTTATATATTTATTTAAGAGTTTAATTTGAATATACTAACAATATTACTAATTTATACCATCATTTAATTAAATTTATATATTTAAAAATTAATTACTTTTGTTAATGTATCAACACACAATTAGATATTTGTGCCAAATTCTTATATGCTGTTAAAAACAATTATTATCTTAAAATAAAAAGAAAAATGACATTTTTTATTTTTTTATTGGTTTCTTTTGGACTTTAAAGAACTAGGCCCAAATCAATAAGACAAACATCTTTGGAGGAAAAAAATAAGGCAACTACAAGCCATCTCAATGCAAGGCCAAAAAAAAAAAATAAAGCCATCTCAATGCATAACAATAAACAGTTCAATCAACCAACTCAACTCAAGTGGTCAGCTCACTCATTCACTTAAGTAAGTGTCGGGAATTCAAACCCCACCTTGTGCATGCAGCAACTCATTGGCCAATGACAGACCTTTAAATGGAGCTCAGATCCGCGACAAATTTGTCCTTAACCTGTCGGGTTGAGGGATACTGTTTGGATAAACAAAAAAAAAAACAGTTCAATCATGTTTTTTTAAAAAAAGGAAAAAAGAGAGGGGAGAAATTACATGCAAGATCTTGGTCTAGTGGTCATTATATGTATGTCTTATAACAAGTGCACTCGGATTCAAAATTTCACCAAAAAAAGAAAAAGGGAGAATCAGGACCGCAGCCACCTTCCCAATACTGTTCCAAAGACAGACATTTGAACCTATTTTCATATCTCATTACACGTGGTTAAACCATATTCTGGCACATGGTATTGACGGTCTACGTCAGCACACCGTTGATGAAAAATGTTTGAGAGACTAACAAAATGAAAATTCAAGATCCGAATTGAGACAATTGAAAATTAAGAAACCAATTTAATACTCTGAATAAAAATTCAGAAACCACTTTTAAGACTTACCTAAAACAAGCACTTCAAATATACATTTTATTATCATCATTAAGCTAATGCAGCAACAACTAGTGTAACACTTAAAAGGGCCTATATTGCATGCATTAGATGCATGTCCATCCATATATATGTACAAAGAACAACAGCTATATGTGATAAAAGCCTCTCCGGCGAGCTACTCGTCTATTCGGAGAAGCCGGGGCTTCATTACTTCCGGGAAACTCCCACCTAACAATGTCACCATCCCATGCCGAAGTGACTAGAATTGGATAGAAAGGGTGCCAACTACAGTCTCTTACTGGTGCCTCATGATGGTCAAGTTTTGCAACTTGAGCTCCACTCACCTACAAAAAATGCACACACTATTGCTTATTTATGATATCTCAGGACACATAATAAGAACCAGAAGGAAAAAGGATTGAACTTTCACTTCTTCATCCTAAGGCAGTCACTGTTAACAAAGCATCTGGGGATTTGTTTCTTACCAAATCATATATGTAAACCGACGAATCACTGGATCCGGTGTAAATGTACTTTTGACCGGTGCTGCAATGGGGAATACACAGAAATGCAGAATGATATGATTATACAAAGAAATCTTCAATATCATATGCAATCCAAAACCAACATATTTTGTGCAGGTTAGGACCTTATATCAGTTAAAAGAACGTGGCTAGCCGAGAGAGGAAAAAATGCTAAAAGTAAAAGCTTACGTATATGATGGCGAGAAATAACAGCGAATTAGAGTACGCAACACTGAGTGTCCTTTATACGTTGCCAACGACTGGTCATGGGGATGCTTTAAATTTCTTGCATAGTCAGGGTAGTCCATCCACCGATAATCCCAATCCTCGTCTCCAAGACCCGTGCTGTTGGTTTAAGTAATTAGCATCATCATTAAATATATACATCACAGAATAGCGAAGGAAAAGAAAGAGGTCGAGTATAATTTTTCTTCATTTTGTTTTCTTGGACTTAATTGTAGCTCCAACATAAAACACCAAACCACACTGAAATTGTGAGTATATATCCACAGTTCACAGAAACAAGCACGTGCATGAGAAAGAAGAGTTATGCATTACACTTATTATGCAGCATCAAAGAACTACATTTAGTTACAAAGGGATGGAGATAGAATTAATTTGACCATTTCCGTCTCCCTTAGTCCCTTGTGTGATTTTCAGAACTTGATTATCTATTGTCTTTTTTTTTTTTCAATTACCATTATATATTGGCAAAAGTACCAAGTTGGATATTATATTAATAGACTCACCTTATGGCATTAGAAGACATCTTCCTTATGTCCCATAATTTGGTAGTTTGATCTTTTCCGTTAGAAATTAAATAACGACTATCCCCACGGCTGTCAATGAATGTGATGCCATCTAAATGTCCCACTAAAGTACCAGCGGGTTGTCCTTTCGTGACAAAGCACCGCCTATCCCAGACCTGCACACATCATAACAGCCAATGATTCCTTTACTGAGTAATTGCAAGCAGAAGTAAAAGGCTTGGAAAGTACTATGTGCCTAATTTGACGCTACTCGAGACCCAATCTTAAGCTCATTTAGTTATGATTCAGGTTCAAGCTTCCAGTGAGTTGACCTCAGGCTTGCAAACTGGTGAGCTCTAAAGCAACTGCTTCTATGCTTCTATATGGAGGCTATATATAACATGATGCTGAATATCTATAAACAACTTATGCTTCTTTTATTACATCGAGAAAACAAATCAAAGCAATGCAAAGCTTAGTTCATGGAGTTACAACTGTGGATATTAAAAAACTCCTACAAGTAAAATATGAAGTTTACCTTGCAGAAACTATCATCACTTCCAGAATATATGATATTGCCAGATTCATCAGCAAAGCAGACCGCGTTAACATCAGACTGCAATGTAAAAGACCACATCAGACATGATCCACCTTCCATGGTAGCAGACAAAAACTAACTTAAGCCACTATATGTCACTTTATAGTGATGAACAAAAAGATCAAGGCAAATAATAATAAAATGAATTTGAGTTAGTGTTCTAAGCCTCTAAAAGAATCAATAATACCATATGAGCAGGAATTCTAAGGCTTAGTTTATCAGCTCCAAGATCATAAACACATATTGAGCTATCACTGGTTGCAGCCACAAGCTCTTGTCCATCTGTTGAGAACTTGATAGAGAAAATACCAAATTCATCTTCATCTTCATCGGCAGAGAAATTTAGTCCATAATGAATTTCCTGCAATTAAAAAAGGTTTTTCAAAAGAGAGAAGATTTCTTGAATGTAAAGCAAATACTTGTAGGAGAAAGTGTACACGTAACATCTGCTTACTCCTCTATAATACTATAAACAAATATTAAACTATATTTCTCTCTCAATTATGAATAAAGTGATAAATTTTCACACGTACTGTGACATTAGCTATTGACTGTGTTACAGCAGATCCCACTGTGCAAATATGGACAATTGGTGACATGCTAGCATAAACCTGCAATAATAAATAAAAAAATTTATAAAATAAAATGTCTGTTTGAGTTGGAAGAAACAAGGTACAAAATGATAGCTCAAGCTTCTATAAGGTTCACGAGCCATGGTTAGAGGTGCTCAATTATAATAGGAAACTCCTCATCCCAGTTGTCCACAAAAGGCCACACCATTTGGCACTGAACTCAAACTTACAAGATGTTGTTGATCGGGTGAGAGAGAAGTATCAGTGATTGTCCACCGCAAGTTTCGTGCAGAGATGTCCTTCTTAAGTTTCCAGCCCCTTTCGACATCATAGACCCTGATTTGGCTTCCCTGAATCACAACAAAGCGCATATATCTAAAGTGAGGTTTTCTTTGTCTCAAACTTGCAGTTTTAGATGTACAAGACTCTTCAATATGCTTAATCATCTTCAGCTTTATACACTACTATTTACATAAAACATAACTACAACGACAATGATAAAAGTAACCTGGAAACCAGCAATGAAAAGAGAACCATCAGCTGAAAATTGTGAAATATAGGCACGGCTTCGCATTCTATCCACAATCCAAGGACCTTTGGTGGGCAAATAGCGGCTTAAAATATGACATCTATCCGCGGACGAGAATCTCCCTTGTCCAGAATAGTTACCTTCTCTACCTACTAGCATTCTTACGGTCGAAGCAGGTAACCTCATCCGGCCGGGAATATTGCGACCCAAAAGCACATAGGGACTTGACCTGAGTTTTGTGAGCTGTGCAATTTCATGATCAAGAATACTTGTCCCTTCTCCAGATATTCCACTACAAACAGACTCACTACTGGCACTACCATCACTACAGGTACTCGTATCTTTGTTCAACCGAATCATAATTCACTATTTTCTTGATTGCTTCTCACTCACTATATATCCTGCAAACACCATCAAGTCTAAGAAACCCAGAGCCAGAAGCATTTTCAATCAAAATCACACAAACATATGACATAAAATCAATAATCTTGAGCAATTGCAAACCCTAAAAAACAATTCGTATTGAAATTCAGTTCCCAACCCCCCCCCCTCCCCTTGGATCAACAAGAATAATAAAAGAAAACGAAACAATCAAAGAAAAGACAGGAAATTTAGCTCAATTATGAGAATCAAAAGGGAAACGAAAACATGGGTCGTAGATGAAACTCAATTCAGAACAACACTAAGGCTTATCTAACAGTGGAAGCAAACAAAATAATAGAAAATTATAGAAGAGTGAAGAAAGAAGATTGAGACTTTACCTTAGCTCTTGATTGGAATAACAGGAAGTAGTGTTAGAAATCCCAAATGAGTCTGTTGTGGTCGAAAACTAAGAAGGGAGTGTAAGAGAAAAAGAGAAGAGTGTGTTGATGGAAATGAATGAATCGGTTTGGATTGTTCAAAGCTTCCATTTGCCTTTTCCCACGCCCAGTCGTCTCCATACCTTAATATTTTAGTTATGTATGATTTATTATCTATTACACAGATGTATAAAAAGATTTTTTTTTTGAATATTCAAATCTAAAATCTCTTGGTTAGAATGTAAGATGCAAAGAAAAAATGTTATCGGAATGACAGAATTTATTGTTTTTGTCTTTTTGGTCAATAATTAATTATTAATATTTAAAAATATAAATTAAAAATATATTATTAAATTAAAAAAATTAAATTAATGGATAAAATATATTTTAATAATTTTTAAATATTTTTTATAAGATATTTATTATTTTAACTAATTTGATAGTTGTTATTGATATATATTTTTTTAATTTTAAAAAAATATTTAATAGGTATTAATACACTAATTTATTATAATAAAAAAAGTTTTTGTTTATAATTATAATTCTAATAATAATAAATAAGAATTTTATTTGATCAACCAAAAAAACAAGAATTTTATTTACCTATCAAAAATCACAACTTAAAATATATATATATATAAACTAACCTGATTATTGTGACATTCTTTAATAATAATTAGGATTTATTATGTTGGAATAATAAGTTCAAACTTTTTATTTTTCTTGATAGTTTTAGTTGGAAAAATAATATATATATATATATAGTATTTGTGGTGGTCAAGGTAAAAATAATAGTTTTGAAAAGTAAATACCATATTTTATGATGCTAAAAGGTAAAACTTTTTAAATTGACGCATGTTATAGTGTCTCTTGTAGTGTCATGATGCTGGGTTGGACGCGTGTCCAAAATACAAATTAACTATTATACCTAGTTGCAGGATGTGTCAGCATGAGCAAAAACGGATCTCACAATGAAGATTATTTGTTAGAAAATGAAGAAAATTAATCCAAGTTATACTGGTTATTATAGACTTATAGTTTGTTAATCAAACAAGTGAAAATAAATTTAATAATAATATCTCTTTTTTTTTGTCAAAGTTCAGGCCAAGCAGCAGCAGAACCAAGCCCAAACAAATGAAATTTAGGGAAAAAAATTTAAACACATAACTCCTCCTGATACAAAAAAAAATAACACAACTCTTAATTTCTACTCTCATTTTTTCACATATCCCATCTACCCCTGTTGAGAATGATCTCCTCTGTCAAAACACCATGTGAGTCCTATACTACCAACTTAATCAGAGTGCAGAGGCTGCAATTTTGTGGTGTGGAGATGAAGCATGAATTATGGCTCTGGTTTTACGCTCCTTCCGACGTTTATTACCCTCCTCTTTTTTATTTACATGCTCACAATTTTGCCTCTTCGAGACTTAATTATTTTGGGTGGAGTTGTGTTGTGATTTTTTTAGGGCTGGTCAAAATCTATTTATTTAAAAGTAAATGGGTATAACATTGTCATGTAATTGAAAAATTTAGATTCAATGTATTAGTTTTTATGTGTAGTATTTATTAATAATGAAATAGATGTTTATGATAGTGAGATTTTTGTTATTCAAATGACCTAATAAATTAGGATTTTATTGTGGAAATATATTTTATCTATTTTGCTCAAATAGCAATTATATAAACTAATTAAGTAGTCACAAGAGACTTGGTAATTATGGTGTTAGTCTGGATGATATTATTTCCTAAAAAATATAGGCTATGTAATATTATCATTTAAAATTAGTTGTAGTTGTTATAATATATGGTATGTACAGTAGTATTTTTTGTGTGTTAGGATTTGATAATATGTTCATGTTTATTGGTCGGAAGAGTTAAAGAAATAATGATTCGTGCATTAACGATCGATTAGTTAGGTTAGTGCTTAAAGGTTTTGTTTATAAATTGATGTGAGTATGGTTAGTGATTAAGGATGCAGGATTTATTTTATTTTTCTTTTCTTAAAGCTATTGAATTTTCTACTACTTTTTTTTCAGAGATTATGCTTTTCCTTTTACATGAGTATGTAGTTACAATTATTTTTAAAAATAAAATTCAAACATCTTATCAGGGTCCATCACACTAAAACCAAGGTCCACCACCATTTTAAAAAAAAATCAAAAACTATTATTAAATTAATTTTTTCACTACGTCATTAGCATTAGCATTAGAATTACCAAATTTTAATAATCTACATAAATAGGATTTATTATTGTCACTGGCTCACTGCAAAATAAGTATTATAAAATCGTAGGTCCCACTTCTGTATATATTAAGTCAAGACACGCGTCCACTATAAGATGATGACAGTTGTTCAGTAGGTGTTGAAAATTTTGCCTTTTAGTGCTATAAAATTTTTCTAATAATTTTGATTGAAAAAAGATGAGAGAGAGAGTTGACAACGATAATCATTATATCATACTGATCCTGCGTGGCGTGTTGATGTGTAAACACGTGTTAAGTAGTATCAGAAAGTAGTATTAGAAATTCTAAATCACTCTGTTATGGTTTAGGGTTGATGGAAATGAATGAATCAGTTTGGATTGTTCAAAGCTTCTATTTGTTTTTTTTCATGCTCGGTCGTCTTCATATCTTAGTTAATATTTTAGTTATGTATGATCTATTAATTATTACACAGATGTATAATCTTTTTTCTAAAATAATTTTTATTGTATATAATTTATAAAAAAATTATTTTAAATACTCAAATCTAAAATCTCTTGGTTAAAATGTAAGATGCAAAGAAAAAATGTTACGAAAATAGTAGAATTTATTGTTTTTGTCTTTTTCTCAACAGTTAAGTATTAATATTTAAAATTGTGAACTAAAAGTATATTATTAAATTATTAAATTAAAAAATTAAATTAATAACTAAAAATAATATATTCTAATAATCTTTAAATATTTTTTATAAGATATTTACTATATTAACTAATTTGATAGTTGTTATTAATATACATTTTTTAATTTTTAAAAAATATTTAATGGCTATTAATATACTAATTTATTATAATAAAAATAGTTTTAGTTTATAATTATAATTCTAGTAATAATAAATAAGAATTTTATTTGATCAATAAAAAAATAAGAATTTTATTTACATATCAAAATTCACAACATAAAATATATATATATAAACTAACATGGCTTCTTTAGTAATAATTAAGATTTACTCTGTTGGATTAATAAGTTTAAAATTTTTTATTTTTTTGATAGTTTTAGTTGAAAAAATAATATATATATATATATATATATGTATAATGTTTGTGGTGACGAAGGTAGAAGCGATAGCTTCAAAGAGTAAATACTAACAATTTAATAGTTTTGGAGATTCTATGATATTGAATGAAATTTTTTAATATTTACTGATGTTGTAGTGTCACGATGCTGAGTTGAACTCGTGTCCAAAACACAAATTGACGCGTGTTTAAGACACAAATGCTGAGTTGGACGAGACGCATGTCCAAGATACAAATTAACGCGTGTTCAAAACACAAATGCTTGGTTGGATGCGTGTCCGAAAAAGGAGTCCCACAATGAGGATTAATTGTTAGAAAATAAAAAAAATTAATCCAAGTTATATTTGTCATTATAAACTTTTAGTTTGTTAACGAGACAAATAAAAATAAATTTAATAATAGTATCTCTTTTTTTTGTATCTCTTTTTTTTTGTCGAAGTTCAGGCCAAACAGTAGCAGAACCAAGCCCAAACACAAACGGGATTCAGAGAGAGAGAGAGAGAAATTCAAACACACAACTCCTCCTGACAAAAAAAAATACAACTCCTAATTTCCCTCACTTTCCCACAAAGTCCGTCTACTCCTATTGAGAATGATCTTCTCTATCAAGAGAAACTACCAACTTAATCAGAGTGCAGAGGTTGTAATTTTATCGCCAGCGTGGAGATGAGGCACGAATTATGGTCTTAGTTTCACGCTTCTTGCGGCGTCTGCTACCTCCTCTTTTCGATTTACATGCTCACAATTTTGGCTCCTCAGAACCGTATTATTTTGGGTGAAGTTGTGTTGTAATTTTTTTAGGGTTGGTCAAAATATATTTATTTAAAAATAAATGGACATAGCATTGTCATGTAATTGAGAAATTTAGATTCAGTGTCTTAGTTTTTATGCATAGTATTTATTAATAATGAGATAGATATTTATGATAGTGAGATTTTTATTATTCAAATGGCCTAATAAATTAGGGTTTTGTTGTCGAAATATATTTTATCTATTTTTCTCAAATAGCAATTATATAAACTAATTAGGTAGTCACAAGAGGCTTGGTAATCATGGTGATAGTTTGAGTGGTATTATGCCTTGAAAAAATGTAGGCAATGTAATATTATCATTTAAAATTAGTTGTAGTTGTTATAGTACATGACATGTACGGCAGTAGTAATTTTTTTTTTCGCGTTAGGATTTAATAGTATGTTCATGTTTATTGATCGAGAGAGCTAAAAAAACTACGATTCATGCATTAACGAGTGTTTGAGTGATGATTTAAGATGATGATATTAATAACAGATCACGGTCGATTAGTTAGGTTAGTGATTAAAGGTTTTGTTTATAAATTGATGTGAGTATGGTTAGTGATTTAGAAGGTAGGATTTATTTTATTTTTCTTTTCTTAAAACTATTGAATTTTCTACTACTTCCCATCACACCAAAATCAAAATCCACCACCATTAAGAAAAAAACAAAATCTATTATTAAATTAATTTGTTCACTACGTCATTAGCATTAGCATTAGAATTACCAAATTTTAATGATCTACATAAATGGAGTTTATTATTATCACTGGCTCACTGCAAAATAAGTACTATAAAATCGTAGGTCCCACTAATCATTACATCATACTAACCCTACGTGGTGTGTTGATGTGTAAACATGTGTTACGTAGTAACGGACAATTAGTTACCGTTTTGTAGTGGACCGTAACATCATGATCATTAGTGTAAATTTCGTTTGTGTCGGTCAATCAAAATAATTACTAATTAGCCATAATTAGCATATAATATAATCAATATTTATGGGGCATGAAAAGATGTTAGTTTGTGGGCCTTTTTTGGTGTAGTTGATGAAAAATTAGGTTTACGATAACAAGAAGGAGATTGTAGAACATATGAAGTTATGACCTGGCTTCAAGATATTAAATGAATATACAGAAGCATCAGGTTAAAAGATCAAAATCTTAAGGTAGTAAATTTGGTCTGGAAAAACTTTCGATGTTTTACCTTAAATATCTCTTAAATCACTAGACCAATTAACCATCGGTTCTGATACCACCTGTTAGGCCGTCATGGAGAGCTATCGTCTACCGGAGAGTTTCAGAGAGGAACCAAGTGAAAAAATAAAGATGAAAAGACACCACATCTAACTCAAAGAACATAAGATGAGAAGATACCACATCCAACTCAAAACATTAAAGTGTCAAGTTAATGAGTCTCTCATCATATAAACTCCTCACACTCGCTACTCATCTAGATTACCCTTACCGTGAAGACTTTCGATGCTGCTTTACTTTGAATACTCCTTGGATACCAGACCGATTAACTATTGGCTCTGATACCACTTGTTGGGCTATCATGGGAAGTTCTTGATCACCGGAAAGACTTTTGGGAGAAACTAAGTGAGAGAACATAAGATAAAAAGACATCACATCTAACTCAAAACCTTAAGGTAGTAAGTTAATAGGTCTCTTATCTTATAAACTCATCACTTTTTCTTATTTTTTTCAATGAAACTAATTCATTACACTCCTCACACTTGCTACTTAACAAAATGAAGTATGATTATGTCTCATAAAAAAATAAAAATAATAATGACCTTACTTAAGAGACTAATTTAACCAAATAATATTTTTATTTTGATCACCATAAATAAAATATTTTTAAAATATTAGTAGTACTTAAATTTAAGTTTTCACTTTAACATTGTAGATAACAAAAAAGAAAATCACCTCATCAATATAAATTTAAGAAAATTATTTTTAAAAAAGAGTAAATAGATAAAAGTATACATAAAAGAGTTTGAGATAGATAAAAATACACACTAAAAATTACAAATATCAAAATATATTCTAAAGATTATTTTTGTTGGACAGAAATATACTCCAGATCTTATATATTTAAGGTGTAAGAATTAATCCATTACAAATCAGAATTTTATTTAAGGGTTTGTCGACTTGTCGTTGGTCAATTAATTGCTACATACACAAGATGGAATTCGAACAATCAACACTTATTTAAGCAAACTAATGAACTAACCACTAGACCAACCTAATTTGGTTTAATAATTCTGTATGTTTACAAAGAATCAAATATCTAAGTCATTATATTTTAAATATATTATGTGTATTTTACATTTTTAATAAAATAATTAAACTTTCTCACAACATAATTATTTTAATAATGATTTAAAACTATTCATTAGCATAAAATACACTCGATTCAATAAGTCTTCTTACAAAAAAAATCCAACCCAATCAAGTCCAAAATACTAAGAAGTTCAATCTTTTTGTTTTGATCAATAAATTAGGTCAAATTTGTCTAACGGTAAAATATCCAACATGACCTCGGGAGGAAACTAGTTACTTCAAAGTTCAAGCTCTATAATATGATAGTTACTAAGATAATTTAACTCTTAAGCTAGTATTACTATCCTGTTTCGTAGTGGACTGTGACATCGTGCAATTTTTATTTGTGTCAGTCAATCAAGAGTAATTATTAATTAGCCATAATTAGCATATAATGTAATCGATATTTGTGGGCTAGAAAAAAATTGATTTGTGGGCATTTTCTCTTCTTTTGGTGTAGTTGATGAAAAACTAGGCTTATGGTAGGATTGGTAGCAAAACGGAGATTGTAGGAGATAAGAATCGGTGATGGAGTAGTTGAATATGTTGAATGGACCTTCATTTTATATAAATGAAGCATCAAGTTAAAATGGATTTTTTATCTTGTAAATTTCTCATTCTTTTTTATTTTTTTTGATGTGGGACTAATTCATTATACTTCTCATACCAAACCGATTAACGATTTACTCTTATATCACTTGTTAGGCCACCATAAAGAGCTCTGGACTATTAGAAAGACTTCAAAGAGAAACTACGTGAGAAGACATCACATTCAACTCAGAGAACATAAGATGAGATGATATCATATCTAATTTAAAACCTTACTTGAGGTAATTTTGGAGAGCAAATACCAGCAACTTAATAATTTTAATCGAAAAAATAATATATATTATGTGGGGTTGACAACGGTAATTATTAGATCATACTAACCTTGTGTGGCGCGTTGATGTATAAATGCTTATTAGTCAACCAATAGTAATTATTAGTTAGCCATAATTAGCATATAATGTAATCGACAGTCAATCAAGAGTAATTACTAATTATCCATAATTAACATATAATATAATCGATATTTGTGGGTCAGATAGAAGACATGGATTAGTTGAGTAGTTGAATATGTTGAATGGACCTTCATTTTGTGTAATAAAATGTCAAGTCAAAATAGATTTTTTATCTTATAAAATTCTCGCTCTTTCTTGTTTTCATCAATGTGGGACTAATTCATTACACTCCTCACTCCAAACTGATTAATTATCGACTCTGATACCACTTATTGAACCATTATGAGGAGCTCTACTAAAAAGACTTTGGGGAGAAACTAAGTGAGAAGACACCACATCCAACTCAGAGAACATAAGATGAGAAATGTAACATCATACCACACAAAACTTTACGCTTAAGCTGTAAAACAGAGGTGGTGTGGTATTACGACCTATAAAATAAAATATTTATAATAATAATAATGGAACGAATATGATAAACTAAGAGCCTTGAAAAACAGGTGAAACAAAAATTACAAAATAAAAAGCGCAACGTTTAGGAAACGAGATTACTTGCTTGCAAAGAAACCTAATGATCATAGGCATAAGTAAACAAAAAGTGAGAATAGAGAGTCAAGGATACAAAATAACTAGCTCCTAACTCAGCCTGCGAAGTCAAGGCTGTCCGGAGAATATTTACATACATATATACATATCCCAAATACCCAAAATATATAGATGAAACCCTAACTCTCCTTAAACCTCTAAGAGGAACAAAATAAACAAGTTATTCTGAGAAGAAGCTAAGTATATATACACATAAACTATATAGTGAAAATGAACTCAGAAACCGCTCCACTTCAGAAGTCTAGACGCTACCGAGGAGCCTTTCGACCTGCATTTGAAAAATAGCAACACAGTATGGGGTAAGAATCAAAGGTTCTCAGCATGGTAAAGGTGCCACGCATATAAGATATAAGGTCCTACGAATGTCAGAGACAATTCTAGAATGCCGACACTCAAATTATAAAGCTTAAATTACTAAACAGAAACCATAAAAGGGGTAGGTGTCTTGGGAATTCTAAATTCAATTTAAACTTAACCTTAACACTAAACATGTCCACCTTTCCTCTATTCCTCCGTCTCTGGTAAGGTTGCAAAGACAGACAAACAAACAATTACAAGCACAAGTTGGAGACAAGTAGTGCAAGTAGCAAATATAACAATTAACATAATATATTCAGTTAGGCATCCCCAAGTAATGCATAGCAAACAAACAAACAAAATGCACATGATATATGCCTGTCCTATGGCTGATGAGGCTCATTTGTCGATTATCAAGCCAACCCGACAAGTCAAAACCCTTGGACTCTCTCTCGTCGCACATCCCCATGAGTCTATGCATAGCTTTTTCTCATTTAATTCATAATTCATACATTCATAAACATAACTTTACTCAATGGAGGATAACCATTCCCGATAATTTATACGTGTCCGGTCACCCTTACGATGTAGGGTCAACAGAGTATCGAGTCTCAACATGGAACACATAGTGGCAAGCCACGATATTTAACCGAAAAAAACTTGTATCTTGGATATCATTAAATGCATAAGCCACACAAGTATTCATAATCGTTCATATTCATTACATAATCGTTCGTCATAGCCATAGCATCATATATTCTCCATGCATATACATTTTTCTCATATAACTTATCATTTTTACCTTTACTTCATCCCAAGTTATCTCCAATTCCTAGCTTCAGCTAATTACTAGGCTTAATACTATATTTTATGACTAAAAAAATAAAAATAGAGGTTTAGAAATTTGAAATTAGGTTTAAAATTCAAAAATCTAGATTTGCTAAAATAGGGGCCACGCGTACGCATGGATCCCAGCCCGGAAGGGTTTGGTCATGTCGTGAGCGACTGGACGCGTACGCAAATTCCTAGTCACGCGCACGCGTGGGCATGAAAAATTCTCACTCGCGTACGCATGAATCCCAACCCGAAAAAGTTGGTTGCGTCATGAGCAGATGGACACGTACGCAAATGCCGAGTCACGCGTAAGCGTGGACCACGTGTACGCGTGAGCGTACGTTTTTCCAAAATTTTTGTTAAGTTTGAAAGCTCTCTTCCTTCCTTCCTTAATGTTTTGCAGCATGAACGATGAGAAGGGAGGAAGGGGAAGCTGTGTTCATAAGGGCTATTGGGCTGGATTGGGTCTTGGGCCAATTTTGGGGTCTAATTCGACCGGTTTGGTCCGTTCGGTCCAATCTTGGCCAAATTCTTTGAAATTAGTGTCAAAATTCTCGTTTTAATTAGCTCTATCCTATTTTAATATAATATTGACATTTCTAATTTTCTTTATTAACATTTACTTTATTGACTAATTATTTACTAATTTAACAGGATTTATAAGAAGATACCATATCCAACTCAAAACCTTAAAGTGTCAAGTTAATGGGTTTGATGACTTTTGATGCTGCTTCACTTTGAATACTCCTTGAGTACTAGACTGAGAAAGAATCAAGCATAAGATGAGAAGATACTACATCTAACTCAAAACCTTAAAGTGTTAAGTTTCAGCTCTGATACTACTTGTTGGCCTACCATGAAAATCTCTCAATCATTGGGGAGAATTCCGGAAGAAACTAAGTGAGAAATATAAGATAAGAAGACATCACATCTAACTCAAAACCTTAAAGTAGTAAGTTAATGAATCTCTTATCTTATAAACTTTTCCCTCTTGTTTTTTTTAATATGAAGCTATTTCATTACACTTCTCACACTTACTACTTAACAAAATGAAGTATGGTTATGTCTCATAAAAAAAATAATAATAGCTTTACTTAAGAAACTAATTTAATGAAATAATATTTTTATTTTGATTGCCATAAAAAAATACTTCTAAAAAACTAGTAGTGCTTAGATTTAAGTTTTTACTTTAATACTGTAGATAACAAAAAAAGAAATCACCTTCTTAATATAAATTTAAGAAAATTACTTCTAAAAAAAAGTAAATGGATAAAAGTATATATGAAAAAAATTTAAAGTTTATAAAAATACACATTAAAAATTATAAATATCAAAATATACCTTAAATATTGGAAATTTTTTATTTAAATTAAATAAATATAAAATTTATAAAAAAACATAAAGTACAACATAATTATACCACAATTTGTCACATCCCAGTGATAGAGGAAAATTTCAAAGAATAAACATATCTCGAGTACTAAGACCCAATTTGTGTCAGAACTCAGAAGTGTTAAATGGAGTCTCGGTATCCAATATACATGCAAAAATATAATATGGGCTCAGTCAGTGATAGACCCAAAAAATTTTAAAAGTGGGGACAAAAATATATATACTAAAATAAATTTTGTTAAACATTATTAATTATATGAAGATATAAAAATAAAAAAGAATTAGTAAACACTTTCATTCTTAAAATACTATTCATTATATATAATTTATAAAAAATAACATTTATTTCTAAAACTTAAACTTAAAAACATTTTAATTATAATTATAGATAATTTGTTATTCTAACTAGTTTTTTTATACACATTTAATAATAAAAAACTGAATTAATTGGCACATTAATGCCTAACGATACACTAGTATTTATAATTTGAAATTAAAATTATATATAAATACTAAAAAATTAGATCTGTATATGAAAAGTATGTTTATATAAAATAATAGAAACTTACTTTATAATTTTTTTTCTTTCTTTCTTTTAAAAATAATTAAATTTGTTATATATTTTTTAATTTAATTTTGATATAATATTAGATGAAAAATTTTATGCATCTGTTTAATTATGTATTATAATTAAAATATTTTATATTACTATTTCTAAAAATAAAAAATCTATTTTAAATTATTAAATTAATTA
Organism: Arachis hypogaea; assembly: GCF_003086295.3. NCBI lineage: Eukaryota > Viridiplantae > Streptophyta > Magnoliopsida > Fabales > Fabaceae > Arachis > Arachis hypogaea. The sequence goes on along the minus strand of NC_092039.1, from coordinate 3,480,717 downwards.
ATTTATTTTAGAATTTTATATGCAACATAAGTACATATAATAGAACAAAAGTAAAAGAAAAAACAAGTAATAAGGATGAATAAATTGAAAATAAAATAAAATATATAAAGTCATGAAGAGAATAAAACATTAGATTAATACCTAAACTATAATTGTTTGAATTAAAATTTTTAATTAAAAATATCAAAAAGAGAAACAATGAAATTAAAAAATACATACATAGAGTCATGAGAGCTATTATAAAAAATATGGAGAATTTGAAATTTACCTTTTTGACGAAAAGAAGATGACCACTAGACAAGAAATAAAAAAAAAAAGTTAAAAATATAAAAATAAAAAGAAGGTTTAATGGAGGGTTAAAAAATGACCATATCTCGAATACTGAGTCACCATGATCAAACTCATATTCGCATTGCTATATCTCGAATACTGAGTCGTATCCTGTTTTTGTTAAATTTCGGATATTGAGACCCTATTTAATTCTTTTAGCACAAATTGAAGTTTCAGTATCCGAAACCTGTTTATTTTTTGAAATTCTCTTCAATAATCGAGATGTAACCAATTGCGTATTTATGTAATTATACTGTATTTTATATATTTTCGTTAATTTTATATTTATTTAATTTAAATATTAAAAAACTCCAAATATTATTTTCGTTAGACAAAAGTATAGTTCAAATCTTACATATTTATTACGGGCATGACATTTTTGTCCATCAAAATCAGTTTTTAGAGTGTATTTTTTATATTTATAAACTTTAATATGTTTATTTATGATAAATTCTTTTATGAATATTTTTGTCTATTTATTCTCTAAAAATTTAGTAATGCTTAAATTTAAGTCTATGCATGATAACTGATAAGAGTCACAAGTACCAGTAAAATAGGGAGTGGATTTTTTTGGTGGAAAAAAATTGGATAGTGTTTAATATTTAATTTTATCATTTATTGTTTTCTTTTTTTTATTAATTTTTGATCCCATTTATAGAATTAAAGGTGAGAGATCACACTTTATTCTCTCAAATGAAAAAAAATGGAAAGGATCCATTTTTGTTATGCGGTCAAGAAAATAAATATGAAAAAAACTTCTTAATCCAATAATACTCTTGAGAGCCAACAATTAAAACAATAATTTTACAATTAATCAACACATATTTACTACTACTATTCGTTACAATACTGCAACTCATCTATTACTCTTTGGGGATCCTATTGACAAAATGGATGTAAAAAAGAACAATACAATTTTAGAATCTAATTCATCTCATCTTTCTTGATTAATTAATTAATTTACTTTTCCTCTGTGTTAATGCATGCTTGAATTTCTTCCAGTGTTTTTCCTTTGGTTTCTGGAACTAGTTTTGCTACAAATACAATAGTTAAGAGGCACCCAACAGCATATAAAAAGAAAGTACCTGTCCAAAAGATAATAATACAAAATTAATCATCCGTATAAAATATATAATAAAATATAAAATATAAATTAAAAATAAATTAAATAACTCATGATAATTGATTTTTTCTACATAGACAATGTTATTTATAGAAATGTTACTTACCAGGAGCACTCCAATCCATTAAAAAATTGTAAGTATATGAAACTATCCAAGCTCCAAGCCATGTCAATAACACTACCAAGCTCCCAGCACTTCCCTTAATATTTATGGGAAAGATCTGCAATGTGACATTTTGTATTAGAAAAAAAAAACATTTTCTTAATTTTTCTACTATTTATTAAACGGATTTTTATTTTTATAAATTAAATAAATGTAATAATTACTAAAATAAATAATTTAAAAAATATTTACCGAAATAAATACCTCTCTCTAATGTAAACGAGATAATTTTGTATGTATCTTGCATACATTTGTTTTATCTCGTTTACACTATAAACGAGATACATACAAAATTATCTTGTTTACAGTGTAAACGAGATAAGAGAAAGGTATTTATTTCGATAAATATTTTTTAAATTATTTATTTTGATAATTATTAGATTTATTTAATTTATAAAAATAAAAAATCCGTTATTAAACTCTTAACTATAATACATACCTCAGACATAATCACCCAAGGAACTGATCCCATTCCAATTGCAAATGATGCAATATATATCTGGTAACAACAAAAATTAATAGATGAATCATTTTCAGCTTAAAATCTGAATCTAAATAATAAACTTAAAGATTGTGAATTTAATTGAAGGGGGAAAATTAAACTCACCAACACACCAGAAACTACTAATGTTGGTACCCACTCAAGCAATAAGCTTTGACCCTGAATTCATTGAATCACAAAAAATAAAATTTATGAACTGAATAATAAAACATATGCACATTATAGTTAAATTAAAATATAATAATAGCCAATGAGTAATAGCTCAAATGACATTGTCTCCTCATACTCAATTAAAAAATTGTGGATTCGAGTCTTCTATCTTTGGTAAAAAAAAATTATTAAAATATAATATATATAGACTTGCCTTAAGAAAGAAAGCAATTCCAGTAATAAAACAGCCTAAGAAAGTGACACTAGCAGAAACCTGTGAACAAATAAAACTTTAGTTTAAGTATCAAACTTCTGATTCTCATTATTTCATATAACTGAGTGTTAACAAAAAAAGATTTTTTTTTACTGTTATGAGAGGTCTTCTTCCAGTTTTATCCATCAGTATTGCTCCCAATGCTGTAAATGGAACCTGTGATTCATTGTAAAAAATGAAGTTCATACATGAAAATGTAGATATATGATTACTTTCTTAAAACTTAGAAGCATTTGTATAGAGTGATCAACTACCTGTATTAAAGCATAGGCTATGGTACCAACTTTTCCTGAAGAAAGCCCTGCAACAAATCAAACCATAGATGAATAAACATGATATGAAGAAACAGAATTATTTGTTCTTCTCATTACTTACCAGAAGCTACAAAAGTCTCAGATGCATAGAATCCTATACCATTGATTCCACTAGCTTGTTGACATACCATTAAACCAACACCAATCTGAAATTATGTAACAAACTATTAGAAACCTTTGATTTGACCATTTTAATTACATTTTTTGACTAAGTTTCTGCAATAAATAGTATGTTACTTACAACTAAAGATCTCATGTATTTGCTTTGGAACAAATCCAATAGCTTAGCTTTAGGAAGGCTTTGAAGACTTTCAATATAATCCTGTTCAAATCACCAAATTTGTTCGGCTCAATTCGTATGCATACACTGTCAGAGTAAAATAGTTTTAAATTGACGCGCGCCAAATCAAATTCGACCATGTAAGCCAAAATAGTATCTCAAAAACACCACTCTTGCTTACATGGCAGCAACTAATTGGATATCAGCCTCTTATTATGATCAGAGATTATAATATTGAAAGCTAAGTACCAGAATTTCTTGAGCTTCATGTGAAATATCAGCATCTTTACCCCTAAGTCTTCTCAAAGCTAGTTGAAATTCCTTTTCACGCCCAACTTTTGCCTGAAAGAAAATCATGCTCATTTTAATTAATTTTCATTTCACAGCTTGGTTTCTTATTATTATTGTATATAATAATGCTTAATTAATTAATTATTACCAGCCATCTAGGAGATTCTGGAATGAAACACAAACCAATCAACAAGCAAATGCAAGGTGCTAAGCCTTCAAAATTTCCAAGCAAAGCCAATAGAATTAGACCATTTTTTCTTCACAATTAAAGCAAGATTTGTATAAATTAAATGATGTTGTTACTTAATTAATTACCTGCTAGTGCTAGTAGTCTCCAATTTACAACACTTCCTATTAAGAATGAGACTGATGATCCAATCACAATGAGAAGCTGGTTTGTTGTTGCAAGTCCTCCACGAAGATTTTTAGGTGCTATTTCTGCTATATATATTGGAACCTGTTCCATTTTCTTAGTTATTAATATATATATGAATAAGCTAAGAACATTGTAGTAATAGATACACACACACATATATATATATATATATATACCACATATGAGATAACTCCAATTCCATAGCCAGTGAAAAATCTTCCCAAGTCAAGTATGAAAGAGTCCTGCATTATATTATCAACATTATAATATGAAAAATAATATTGTGTGGTGCAGAAGATGGAATTATTGTTATTAATTACCTTGGAGAAGAAGACAGCTATCCAACCTGTAATGCAAAATCCTGATGAAATTCTCATGGCCTGTAAGTAATTACAACAATAATAAGAAACTTAACATTAATTAATACTTTAATTGAAGATATTAATTAAGCATATACATACTCCTTTGCGGCCAATGAAATCAGTAATGTGACCACTTGTTATAGCCCCAAGCATTGCTCCAATCGTTACTAATGAACCAAACAACGAAAACTGCCACCATTTTACATCAAATTATTAATAATCATAACATATTATGATATAGTGGAAACTCAGGTACAATCGATTTAGTCAAATCAGTCAAATCATCTAACGGCTCTCAGTTATCAACTTCACGTGAAGTCGACTGCAGTTGAATTTCTACCTTATGATATATATAAAAAGGGAAATTGATAATAAGTAATTAACCTGAGCAAGAGAGAGATTAAGATCTGCTCTAATAGCTGCTTGAGTTGGTGCTGAATAACCCACCTGATCCACATAATGTTCATCATTCAACATGCAATTAAAAATATTTAGTACTTAATTAAGCTAAGGTTAATTGAACATACACAAGTTCCAAATGAGAAGGAACCACAAACAGCAACAAGTGTGCTAAGTATAACCATCCCAATGGAGGAGGATCCATCATGTGCATGTTGAATAAACGGTTCTTGCAAATCACCACCACTCTCAACATCTTTGTGTTCCTCAATTACCATCTCAATTATCTTTGTGAAGAAGATGGATCAGAGTGGTGTTGTTGAAAAGAGACAGCATGCAAATTAAAAGAATAGAATGCTACTTATATTGAATTTTCGCCATCATTGTTATTATTATGTTGGATAGGATTATAAAACTCTCCAACGTGAAATATATAATGCACTCAACTTGGTATAAGAATTGAATATAACTATCAATCTTGGTTACGTTTGTAAAACACTTAGTTGCCTTATGAATTCTAATCTAACTGAATATTAGGGGTGCACAGACCCGGCCCGGCCCGAAGGCCCGGTCTCGAACACTTTAGGGACTAATTTGGTATGATTTCATCGGGTCTAGAGTCGGGTACGGGTCTCAAAAATAGACCCGGTCATTATTTCGGGTCGGGTCCGAGCCATAGCTCGGGTCACCCGAAGTCGACCCGGTGGCCCGGTCATCATACACAATTAATATTTTGTGTTATTAGTGATAGATCATGACTATTCTTATGTGGAATTTTATTGTAAACCTTAATATTTTGTGTTATTAGTCATTATAAGACTATAAATTAATGTATTATGTTTAGAATGCATAAGACTTTAAACTAATATATAAGATTGTGTTATTTGTATTGATTTAAATATTTGGTATTATTAGACAATATTAGTATTGATTGTGGTTATGCTTTAGTATTGATTGTGGTTATGCTTTAATTTTGAAGAAGGGTTGGTTCTTGTTATATTTTTCTAAGTGAATTTTACCATGTTAACTAATGGTTGGAGTCTTGGAAATTTGAATTTTTTTTACATGCTAGCTTACAAGAAGGTATCAACGTAATGTGATGTTAACGGCCCGGTTTTCACCCGGTTTTCATCCGGTATAATTGTGACCCGAAAGCGTATTGGTTTCATCGGGTCTAGGGTCGGATTCGGGTCTAATAAATAGATCCGGTGTATATTTCGGATCGGGTCTGAATCACATCAAACCTGACTTCACCCGGTCCATGTGCATCCCTACTGAATATGTATATATAACAATTATTGCATAAATAACAATTTTACACGTCACTCCGTGCTTGCATCAGATTTAAAATGAATATATAAAAAATTGAATTGATTATTGCATGAAGGGTTAAAAACACATAAGATCACGTGGGATAGAAGCTGTCAGTGGTGGTAGCGGTTAGAATGACAGAGCAAATTCTGACGTATTCCTAAATGGATTATATATATAGAAAAGAAGAAATGCAAGTTGCAAATATTGAATATAGTTTGGTCTTTAGGATTCTTTATCCATCTAGCTATGCTTACGTGGTTCTTACTCGGATCAACCACCTTAGCTTCTTTCATACATACATACATACATACATACATACATACATACATTCCGCACGCGGCAAGCGTGATCAATCATTATTTATTAATTTATTTATAGAATAATTATAAAAAAATATTTAAAAACTAGTAAAATTTATTTTTTTGACTATTATTTTTAGTTATTAATCTAATTTATTTAGTTTAATAATTTAATAATATATTTTTAATTTATATTTTTAAATATTAATAACTAAATAATAATTAAAAAAAATATATTCTACTCGTCTTCTAATATTTCTCGTAATTATGCAAGATATATTATTAATACCAGGTTTTGGAATAGTGATGCATGTGTTAGGGAAAAAAAATATTATGTAACCAGGAGGGTAGTTGCAGATATTTTTGTTTGGTTGTTTATTAATGATGCATTAAGAAAACGAATTAGTACTTATGATTCAAACTTGGAGGCTTCATTGCATCAATATAATATCTTTTTTGCTGAACACACACATGGTAATACTAATACATATTTTTTTAATGACAGCTTTGCTTTCTAAAAGTATTCAATTATAGGGTACTGCTAGGGAGCTAATGGTCTAAGCGTATAATGTGTATAATGGGAGCTAAATCTTTGGTCAATGAATAAAATAAACATCACCCATACTATCTAGAATAACTATCTGGATATCAAGGATCTAAAACTCTAATACCATGTCATGAACTCATTCATCCCAAAAACATAACCTGATAGGACAACGTAACACTAATGGTTATATCTCTAATACTTCCTAAACCTCCATTGTACACATTATTGTACGCTTAAGCCATTGACTCCCTATACTTTCTCATATAATAATAATTTTGTATGTTTATTTTTTTCTCCTACCATATCTTCTAATCTAATAAGTTAAAAATTAATCTGTCGTAAATTAGAATTTTATTTAAGGGTTTATCGGTTTGTTATTGGTCAATAAATTATTACATACACAAGATAAAATTTGAACAATCGATACTTATTTAAACGAATTAATGAGCTAACTACTACATTAACCTAATTTAGTTTAATAATTCTGTATGTTTACAATAAATTAATCTAACTTAGTTTAAAGAGTAGTCTTTATGTCGCAATACAGATAATTGGGAAAAATATATGGCGGCTAAGAAAGAGATAAACGTAGCTGTAAGTGAAGCAAGAACAAGAGCATATGAGGGTCTCTACCAGTCTTTGGGTACGAAAAAAGAAAAAAAGGTATATATAGAATCGCAAAGAGCCGTGAAAGAAGAATGAGAGATTTGGATCAGGTTAAGTGCATAAAGGATAAGGATGGAGAGGTGCTGCCTCAAGAGGAGAAGATTAATGAAAGGTGAAAGAGCTACTTGTACGAGTTATTTAATGAAGGATAGAAGACTCTTCCGAGCCTTGGTCGGTTATGCACAAGGGAAGAAGATCAAAACTTTGACTACTATCGAAGGATTCGATAATTCGAGGTAAAAGAGGGTCTAAAACAGATGAAAAATGGCAGGGCAGTAGGACCTGATAATATTCCGATTGAGGTTTGAAAGGGCTTTGGAGGAAAAGGCATCAACTGATTAACCAAGCTTTTTAATGAGATTTTAAGGTCAAAGAAAATGTCTGATAAGTAGAGAAAAAATACCTTGGTACTATCTACAAGAATAAGAGGGATATACAAAGTTGCAGAAACTATAGAGGGATCAAGCTCATGAGCCATCCCATGAAGTTATGGGAAAGGGTGATAGAACGGAGGTTGAGAAAAAAAACACAAGTAACAGAGAACCAGTTTGGATTTATGCCAGGTAGATCCACCACCGAAACGATAAACCTGTTAAGAAGGATGATGGAGAGGTATCGTAGTAATAAAAGAGATCTACATATGGTGTTTATTGATTTGGAAAAAGTGTACGATATGGTGCCAAGGGAGGTCTTATAGAAGGTTTTAGAAAAGAGGAGAGTAAGGATGGCATATATTCGTGCAATTAAAGACATGTATGATAGGGCTACAACTAGTGTAAAGACTCAAGGGGGTATGATAGAAGAATTTCTTATTGGGATAGGATTACACCAGGAATCATCCTTAAGTCCATATCTTTTCAAATTAGTCTTGAAAGTACTCACAGAGCACATCTAAGAGGCGGTGCCATGGTGCATGCTTTTTGCCGATGATATCGTCCTTATGGGAGAGTCAAGGGAAGACCTAAATAAGAAGTTGGACTTATGAAAAGAAGCTCTAGAAGTGTATGGTCTGCGCATAAGTCGTAGTAAGACGGAATATATAGAATGTAAGTTCAGTCTGAGAAGGAAAAACTCTAATATAGAGGTGAAGATTGGAGAAAACATTCTACCAAAAGTTTAAAGTTTTAAGTATCTTGGTTGCATCATACAGGATAATGGAGAGATTGAACAGGATGTAAATCATAGGATTCAAGCAGGTTGGTCAACTATAAAAATGTAAGTGCTAATGGGTATTTTTTTCAAAATATAATTTATTTTTTCTTAAAAAATGGATAAAGTTAATATTATTTAAGACAAAAAATTTAAAATGGATTAAAGAGAAGATTTTTTAAAAGCCAGATGTTAGAAACAAGAGACTAAACTAGAGAAAGGATTTGTGTATTATTGACTGTATTCAAATTGTCTACTCAAGTTGTCTATTCAAGTTGTGTTGAATGATACAATATAAAGGGTATTTATAAGTACTAAGAGAATCGTAATAATAAGAACATAATCTCTTATAATAAATATTCAGATATACTAAATAATACTAATTGATCCTAATTGATCCTAATTATATTCTAACATCCCTCTCAAACTCAAGTGACAACTTGAGTTTGAAACTTATTTAAAAATTAATACAACGAAATAAAAAAAATGCATAAACTAATAGAACAGATGCAGACGGAACTGCCGCTGTCGGAAGGAAGCACAGATAGAACTACCGCGGGTGCAGACGGAACTGCCGCGGGTGCAGAAGGAACTGCCGAAAGGAAGCGCAGATGAAATTGCCGCTATCGGAAGGAACTAGGAAGCGCAGACGAAACTGCCGCTTATCAGAAGGAAGCGCAGACGGAACTACCGCTTATCGGAAGGAAGCGCAGACAGAACTGCCAGAAAGAAACACAGACAAAACTGCCATAAGGAAACACAGACGAAACGCAGACAGAACTGTCACGAGAAAACGCAGACAGAACTGCTACGAGAGAACACAAACGAAAATGTCACGAGAGAACGCAGATGGAACTGCCACGAGAGAACGCAGACGGAACTGGCGAAAGAGAGCGAAAACTATATGATTTCTTCATGAGAATAGGTAAGCAGCAGATGACAATGGTGTTTAATCATTCGACTCGAAAAAATACAAGATAGAGAAAATAGGCTAGTCGGTGAGGTGAAAAAGCATCAAAGGAGTGACATAAGAGAAAGAAGAATGGCATAGAAAAAAATGCAAAAACTACGTTCACGCAAGAAAAACAACTTATCATTTTCAAGAAAGATACTATAGCTCTGATACCATGTTAGAAACAAAAAACTAAATTGGAGAAAGGATTGTGTATTATAGAGTGTAATCAAGTTGTCTACTCAAATTGTCTATTCAAATTGTGTGGAATGATACAATATAAAGGGTATTTATAGGTACTAAGAGAATCCTAATAATAAAGACATAATATTCTATAATAAATATTCAAATATACTAAATAATACTAATTGATTCTAATTATATTCTAACACCAGAAAGGAGGAGAATGTACATTTATAAAATAGAGGGGAGGAGAGTGTCATTTTAGCATTTTATAGGAGAGAAGATGAAATTTTCTTTAAATATTTTTGTAATTATGTTCAAAAATCGAAAATAATTTTATTGTTTACCCTCCATAAAATTTGATTATGAATATGAATATATAAGTTGTTATATATACTTTTATACACTAATTAATTGGTTGTTAATTTTCGATACCTATATAATATATAGTTAATCGTATTAATATTGATGTATCTTGTCCGTATTAGCATGCATGTTGATCGATCTTGAACCATGTTTCTTGGAAAATGTCAAAACCTAATAGAAAATCATAGTATGATGTTTACATACTAGCTTTTCCGGTTAAATATATTGTCCACTTGGTTCTAAAGTAACCTTTAATTTTTCCATATATGTGTTAGGACAGGAGAAATGCCATACATCATGTTCTTCCCCACAGAATTTGGACGGCAGTTATTTTATAATTCATTTGAAAAAAATTAAAACGAAAGTAATAATGATTGCATTTGAGAATTCAATTATTATAATTAAATATATACTAAATCAACTATTAAAATTAACTATTAATATAAAATATAAATTAAAAATAAATTTATCTATATATATTTATACATAAATATATAATAACTAATATAATAATTATCTTTTAGTATATACATCTTATTTTTTAATACATGATATATGTGAAGCATAGCTGCATAAATGTTCGGGCAGTTGAAAGGGGAAAAAAATTAACAGTGCACCATATTATGGAGTTGTCATTAATATTGGATGGAAAAGTATAAGTAAATAATTTTTAAATAATTAATTTTAAATAATTATAGTTAATAATTATTAATTTTATATTTTTTTGAAAAATTAAAATTTAAATAATTATTAATAATAATTAATTAATATAAAATGTAGTTTAAAAATATTTATTAATTTGTTGTTAGCTAGATTTTTATTAATTTATCTAACAGAATTGATATTAGATAAAGTTGTTTAATTATATGTTGTAGCATCAGCCAATAATTTGATAGAAATTATTAGCAACTGAACATACTATAATTAAGATAGTAACATTCTAATTCTTTCGAGGTGATACCTAAAATAAAGATAAATTTAGACTTAAATATGAGGTTCAAGTTTTTTTAAATGAAAAATTTTAAGTTTCTTTGGATGAAAGTTTTGGTTTGTTCATTAAAAAAAATGTAATGTTATCATTATGTTAAATGTTGTCATATAGATTACAATGTTTTTTTTTCTTTCTTTAATAATAATAATAATAATAATAATAATAATAATAAGTGTAAAAGCTATTTAATCTTCTTTTCAATGCAAATTAAATTCAACTTACGAACGGTTAATTATATAATATGTTATACTAGTTGTATTGTGTATGCACCACGTCTTCGCCTCAAGTTTGCTAATAATATTTTCTAAAGTTTATGAAAGACAGCGAAGAAAATTCAAACATCTACTCCAATATGGCTGTTCAGTCCATCTTTAAAAATATTTATAAATTTAATTAATTAATATTATTAATAATATTAATAAATAGTTATCAATCGTTTATATATTTTCAATTATAATAATGATACATAATATTATTATTTGGTTAAAAGACCCATTTCTTTAAAAATAGTAACGGACTCAAAAAATTTTAGAAGTGAGAACAAAAATATATACACTAAAATAAATTTTGTTAAACATTATTAATTATATAAAGAAATAAAAATTAAAAAAGTTAATGAATACTTTTATTCTTAAAATACTATTCATTATATATAATTTATAAAAAATATTTTTTTATTTCTAAAACTTGAACTTAAAATATTTTAATTAAATTATAGATGATTTGTTATCTTAACTATTTTTTTATACACATTTAATAATGACTGACTCAATTGACACATTAGCAACTAGTGATACATTAGTATTTATAATTTAAAACTAGAATTATATATAAATATTAGAAAAATTAAATATGTATATAAAAGTATGTTTATATAAAATAATATAACCTTAATTTACAATTTTTTCTTTTTTTTTTAAATAATCAAATTTGTTATATATTTTTTAATTTAATTTTAATATAATGTTAGATGAAAAATTTTATTCATCTGTTTAATTATGTATTGTAATTAAAATATTTTGTCTTTACTATTTTTAAAAATAAAAATATATTCTAAATTAATAAATTAATTAATTTATTTTAAAATTTTATATGCAACACAGGTACATATAATAGAACAAAAGATAAAAAATAAATAATAAAGATAAATAAATTGAGAATAAAATAAAATATATAAAGCCATGAAGAGAAATATTAGATTAATACCTAAATTATAATTGTTTGAATTAAAATTTGTAATTGAAAATATCAAAAAGAAAATTAATGAAATTGAAAGATACATAGAATTATAAAAAGTTATATAAAAAAATATGGAGAATTTAAAATTTATCTTTTGATGAACAGAAAATGACTACTAGACGAGGAATAAAAAATGTTAAAAATATAAAAATAAAAAAAAGAGTTTAAAAGAATAAAAGAGTAACCATACAAAAATTAAATTTAATTAGGTTAAATAATAGTGAAAATAATAGAAAAATAAAAAAAAAATTAATTTAAAATTTTAGCCAATTGAGTATAATTTATTTACCGTGAGATCATTTAAAATTTAAAATAAAGACACATTATTATATATAACTATTTTTTTAAAAAAAATAAAAACCAGTGGGAGCAAGTGCCCCCTCATGGCCCTTACTGGTCCGTGGCTGTTTAAAAATGATATATATTTAAAATATTATATTTATTGGCTAAAGAAAATAACTCTTTAAGAATAGTGTATGTTTAAAATATTGTATCTATTGACAATAGAAGAATCAGAATTTATGTACATAATAAATTATAATTACTATGTACAATAGATATATAAATAAAACTCTTGTCCATTACTTATACATATTAATCAAATGTGTATTTTAATTATTAAGATATTTTTTATTTAAGAGAGTTAAAATTTTTTTATTATTACTAATTAAAAAATTCTTAAATTTTATTATATCTTAAAAAAATATTATCATCAATCCTATAATAATTAAATATAAAAATAAATATCTCTCTAAAAAATAATCTAATCGTATTCTAAAACTATTTTCATACATCCAATAGATTCTAAATATGTTTTTTTGCTTCATCAAAGGAGCAATAATATAATATTATATTTTATAACTAAGTTGATTATTAGTTAGAGAATAGAGAAAATTTAACAATAGAGATTTTATTTTATATTTATTAATTATGATAGTTATGGTATCTTACTTCCCATATTTTCCGATTAGACTACTTAATTTATCGAAAAAAGAAATTGAACCAATAATAATTTAATAAAAATTATTTGTTTACATATGTTTGTATGTGAACCATCATTGTACCTTAGTATTGGAATAAATTATTAAATCAGTAATTTTCAAGGACCACTGAATTTGTACCTGTAATATACGTATCTCATCCATGCCAGATGCTAGTGTTTTCATTAGTGGTATCCACTTTTTTTTTAAAAGAAAAAAAAAAGAAAAAAAAATAGATACTCTACCTTTTAAACTTTTTTATTAAAATTTAAATAGCTATTTTTATATTGTGAATTTATTAATTCATTTTCTAATTAATGTTTATGTATGTGAAAAAAAAACCCTACATGAAAGGAAAGAGTCGTTCACTACATATTTAATTTAAATGAATCCAGATACTTGCAATTTACAAATATTCAGCACAAATCTGTATGTTGTGTATTTAGTTATTTACAAGCTTCACAAAATGGACAGAAGCTTTGAAGAATCTTATTCAAACATGTTATTAATAGTGGTCAACTATGTCTATGATCATTCTAAGTAACTCTAATTATTGATTAACAACTTAAGATCCGCATCACAAAGCATATTCCATCCTTAAAATTAGTTTCTTTCCTTTTAATTTATTAAAAACTTGGTTTATTTGAACAGATTTTAGGTAGATAATAATACGTTTTGAAAAAATTAAGGAGTATGTTATTAAAAAAAACAAAAATAAAACACCTTAAATCATAAATTTAAATTCTAAATTCTAAATTAAACTATCATATGAAATATAATAAATAAATAAAAAACTAAAAATTAATTAGTAATAAGAAATATTTATAGATGACCCTAAATTTTTTATATGGGTAAATTGAAAAAAAAAAGAAATATATATATATATATATATATATATATATATATATATATATATATATATATATATATATATATATATATATATATTCAACTTTTAGTGAATCTTAAAACGTTAAAAATGAGGGGGAAAAAGGACACCTTTCTAAGAAAAAGAAAAGTAACATTGCTTGGTCTTTCAAAAATTTATAATATATTTAATCTTCTTCCATAGATTAGAGAATTCATAATTGTAGAGAAAATTCACATGTTTGCATTCAAATGATTTTTTTTTGGGTTTTATGCGTGTATTTGTTTGAATTACTAATACAATATTACTTTCAGATTTAATATTTAACGAACTATCTATCACACTCACATGAAGGCCATATGAATTTTATATAGCTTTGCACACAACATGTAAAGTGACATCAGTCACACCACTACATATTTATAAATATACCTAAGCTGGTAGAATTAAAATACTACTTTTATAGCTAACAAAAAGGGGGAAAAAGGAAAGAATTAAGTAGAAGATAACTCGGTCAAAGTATAGTGCTGCCTAAAAATAGCTAGCCCCTAGAAATTGTGTTAGATTTTATACCTTATGGCTCCATTGGGGGCCAACCAGACAAATATGGCACAAACCAGAAACAGGTCCAGTTAAGCCTGCCTCCATTAATGAACCACCCACTCCATCACTAATAAGTAATAACATCAACATCCCTGGACCCTGGTTATTTAGTGTTACAACAATATGTACCAAATAGAGGAGCAAGTACAAAAACTTGTCAACATCTACTAAGAGTTAAACAAGCACCTTCTAATGGATACAGCTAACTCACTAACCCTCCCCCGGTGAAGGACGGCTACACATACTGCAAGACAAACAGCAACCGAAACAATCACAAACATTGCCGGTCGAGAGCTCAAGAATCCCCTACCGACATATCGCCGGCTGGATCGTTTAGGCAACTCTTCCATATTCATTATAATCTCCCTCTTCAAAAGTGGTATCCTATCAATTTTGTCATTAGATGTTGGGCTTCTCATTATTCCACACTTTGAATCCGTTCTGGATAGAACATCCTGCAAAACAAGGAACCTAAGGTCAGTTGCAGTTTCATTAGATCCTTCAGTCTATGCAGGCATCAGATGGAAGCTGTCCCTTATTAGTTACTTCATGAAACCATTTGAAAGAAAAGGCCAATATTAGAAAACCATGCTCCTAA
The DNA here is from genome assembly GCF_003086295.3 of Arachis hypogaea. Lineage (NCBI taxonomy): Eukaryota > Viridiplantae > Streptophyta > Magnoliopsida > Fabales > Fabaceae > Arachis > Arachis hypogaea. Next base: position 3,465,398 of record NC_092039.1, on the reverse strand, counting down.
TTAAACCCAAATCAAGGTCATGCAGTAATTGTGCAAGAAATGCTTGATACACACAAATTCAAGCACATCACTTTTGATTAACCATATATCGAACTAATTTATTCAACAATCTACCAATAATTCATCAAGGGGATCGTAGCAGGAGTTGTGATTAAGTATTAAAGAAATTATACACTTAATCTTTGCAGTAGAACCGCAAAACAGTGAGTATCCACTAAATAAATCAAGTCTACTGCTGATCCCAACAGGAAACTCCTCAATTGTATTTCATTTCTCTTGTATAGAGTACGAAAATGACCAAAGAAAGATATAAAGCATTTTAATGTAAAAGACACGGTATATATTTCAAAATCAGAGAAAAAAGGAAGCAAGGGGGAGAAAGAAGGGTCATCCTAACCTGACTTTTTATTCTCGAAACTGATGGCAAGCTGTCTTGGCTGCAGGTTTTTTCAATCCGAAAGCCTTCTGTTTCAGAATGCACAACTATGCCTCTGCCTTTCTGATGATTCTGATTAATAACATCTCTAGCAAGATGCATGCAATTCAGTAATTGTGTCACATCAACATCACTCGTCCGACTAATCACAATATTTGATTTCAAGCCTTCTGTAAAGATCACCAACTTTGGTAATATTTTTTCCAAAATCAGTATTGAATCATGGCATATAAGAAAGTCCAACAAGTAACAGTATCTTTGAATTTGTGAAGCCGTCATCATTCTCTCAAAATTTTCTGAGGTAGGGTTCTTAAGCAACCATGCTATATCTACAAGCAAGTCTGATGATGTGTGCCTATGTGCAAAATCTTCACACAAGCTGCAGATAGAACCACCAGATGTAGACTGGAATTGTTTAGAATGAAGAGACTCATCTAACCTTTGCTGTAATGTCCTCATCTCACTGCAAATTTCTTTGTCCCCAATGAGAACAGGAATGAAGTTTGATAAACCAGACTCATTCTCCACCTAAAATAAGCAGAAAGAAATATGATATAACAAAAGGCGAAGAATATAAGAGCATCATTTTCAAGAAAGTGCCTCCGTATTGTATATTGATGTAAACAGTATCATTTTTAAAGTATTTAACAGTAACCACAAAAAACAATATTCTATGTTCCTTATTCCTTAAGATGATTGAATATTGACGTTTTTTATGCACAGATGTTGAAATATTATAATCCAACTAAATTTGTTTGTATAAAAAGGCACAATTTAGTGAATCAGAAAGAAAAGAAATCACATTCAACTGGCCAAAAAGCATCATGGTCAGGAAAAAAAATCCACGTCATCATCACATAGTAAAGAAAACACAAAATTAAGAGAATGCCCACCTCAATAAATGCAGGCCCAAAGAGAGTTTCCTCTGTATGAGGGACATATATCTTGTATAACTGATTCTCAAAAGCACATGACATATTGTTCCCAGTCCAGTTATGTGGAGATGGAACACAATATTCACACTTCAGATACTTTCCAGAAAAAGATACAAGAAGCCTGGCATGATGACAACCTCATTAAAACCAGAAGGATATTGGCCAGTGAAAAAGAAAATAAACTACCAAGTACAGAGATGAAACATTAAAAACACGGTAACAACGCTGAAACAGCACTTTCACATGCACCCACCACTCCACAACAAACAATTATAAACACTATGAAGACAACGTATACAGTCAATTTCAGGTTATGCAATGCCTAAATTCTTCTCAAAACACAAATCACTTAGTCTTTACATTCGGTGAGCACAAAGGATATTTCAACCTCTCTCTACCAAACCATAAAATTCCTGGTCTCTCTTCTGTCATTGGTGCATACCCCAACATTGCTAAGTACACAAAAGCATAATGTCTATTGTGTAAATTATTCATTAAGCAACTATTTCAACGTATGTTTAGACGAGGTAACTTTAACATACCGAAACTTAGGCTGCATCAAGTTACTTCCGCAAGCAACAAACTCCAGAGGTTTCCCGGCCTCAAAGTATGTGGGATGAACATAGTGAAGCCTTGGTGCCTGCATATTTACCTTGACTTTTGTCACAGAAGTTCCATCTGAAACCATGAAATATGCTGATGAATTCAAACAAATTTAAAGATTCACAAATTAGATCTGATTTTTTTTTTAAGAAAACACTTAAATATTACATCTCAAAAGAAATAGAAAATCCCATTACTTCTATTGGCAAAGATGGAATACACATCAAACATAGTCATTAATATTGTCACAAGGTGAAACAAAAACCATAGTATAAAATAAACCAGATCAACTTGAATACACACTGATCTAACCACACATATAATGCAAAAAATATGCATGCAAACATATATGCATTTAACTGAAGATTCTTCACTGATGATTGAACAATGGAATCACGACTAACCTTTCATAATGCGGAAGAACATATCATTCAGATAAATTAGTGCATTGCCTCTTGCAGATAGGAACTTTCCAGGAGCAACAAGATCGCGCACATAGTACATAGGGTCTTCCTGTAACTGGTGCATAAAAGAGAATAAATTAAATTCTGGGGGGAAAAGTAAGGAAGCACAAACACATCAACAATAATCAAGTCTTGCCCCGACTTGGTCAGGTTAACTATGTGAGATATGAGGCCCTCTTTTCAAAAGAAAAAAGGGAAAAGATATCTTAAACATATTAGAGTACATGTGAGGATCAGAACCAACTCAATTTGGAAAAGAAGAGCAACCATAAGAATGAGTAAACAGACCAATATAGTTTAATATGGGAGCAGTTTACCAGTAACAAAAAGCAACGCATTTGGTTTACAAACTACTAAAAATATGAGCTTAGAACATATAACATGATGAACGTCGAGTTGAATTCTTACATTTATCCACATATTCTTTGGCATGGCGATAAAAATTGTCAGGATGGTACACCCTGGGCGGATATATCCCTCAAGCTCAACAGGCATACTCGCCAACCATTGGAATATCTATAAATGCATTTAACTGCTTGTTAATCAGTTACGAAAACTTAAATGGCATGTTAGGTTAACACTTTTAAATACTAAACTGTAGTAATAAAGCTTAAAATACTTGGTGGCGTAGCCTTCTAGGAAATTCTGCAGGGTTCCAATCATAAAGCTTGAAAGAAATCCGACCTGTTTGGCACTACAAATGAACTTCCAATCAGCAAACAACAAAAACAATTTCTTATACCAAAGTAATAATTAAGACAACCAACAAACAGGTGTGGCAACCAACCAAAGATGAATAAGCACTCTTATTGTCACAATACGAAGGAGAATTAGAGAGGTTGGAAGCATCTTTTCCACTATTCACTTGTGTTTCCCCAGAAGCAAGAAAAGTCATAACACTGTCATTTGTAATATTCTGCATATCAGGAGCTGAGTTAAGATTGGCAACTGGTTCATCTTCAAGATCCAGTGACACTTCTTTTTCATTTATTTCACAACTCAAATTTGAAGAATCTGCATTATGCAAACCCAGCCAACAAGCATTCTATTATTATTATTATGAGCAGCCAATGAGCATTCTTCTAACATATAGACACGGGATTTAATGAAATAGTGGAAAAAAAGGAAGTGGTGTGAAAAGGTCACAAAACCATTGGCATAGTAATACCTAAACCTTTTCCTGTTTCCCCGTCATTATTTGAATCCTCATTTTGTGCAACCGGTAGAGGTTCATGAGCAGCTTCAGCTCTTGAATCTGCTGGCTTTCTTCGCCTCCTATTGTTATGGCGCTCTAACTTTCTCCTACAGCTACGTTTACCTTCATCAAAATCCGACAACACGTGAAACCTGTCAAACAATTGACCCACAATCAGAGCATTAAATTACTATCTACAATGTCAACAAGTATCCAACAAATACAATCCAAAATCTTGTCACATACTCTACCTAGCTCACCATCAGTCATCAGATACTACTTACACAACATTTGCTACTTCCTAGCTCACAATCATACTCTAATATTTAAAATTTTGCACAAAGGTGCAAATCATAGAGAATTTGACGAATACTAAGCTTCTATTCTTTCTGAAAATAACATATGTTTATCATAAGCAACTTCTTTACTCCATTTCGCATGATTTATGACATAATCCCCGCAAAAAAAAAATGTTTTATAGATATGCTAGAGCTAGACCATATAATGCACCGTTTCTTATGCTTATCATGACTCGAATTGCTTCTTCAAGTAACGTGTTCCAGAATTCTCCCTTCGAATTTCTATCACTTAAAAATTGCTCATGAAATTTACCTGTCCCGGAAATTCAAACGTAAAATTTGAGGTAAAGTTAAAAATAAAATTTAAAAAAAAAAACTTACTTGCCACACTGTTGACAGTATCTCTTGGCCTCGCCGTCGAGCATAACAGTGGCAGCATTAGCACAGCGTAGGCAAACCCTATGCCTCCGGTGGTACCCCTTCAGCTCCGTGATATCGACCTCGCAGCCAGGAACCTGGCAACAAACCGTCGGGGGTGAGCCACGCGCGGCGGAAGCGGTGCGCACGCGCTTCTTGCCGGGGAGACCCTCGTTCTCGATCTGAGCATCTATCTCGGGGCACGCACATGGAACCCGGCCCGCGAGAAAGTTGGAGCACGTGAGCCTCGGGTCGCGTTTCCGAACCTTGTCGTTGGCGGGAAGAGGAGAAGGAGGAGGAATATTGTGTGGATCGGGAGCAGCTGGAGGATCGAAATCCAACGGTTGAGATGGTTGGTGAGGGTCAAGGGGTAAATCGTCGAGGTTGAAATCGAGAAGATAAGTAAGATCCCAAATTGAAGAAGAATCGTCCATGTTGTTGTTGTTGTTGTTGTTGTTTAGAGGGGAAGGGAGAGAAGGGAGGGGCTCCATTGATGAAGGAACTGAACCCTAATTGAATTGTTGAGAGTGACGGAGTGGTTTTGGTTCGCGGAGAAGGTAAGATAGATGGTGGCGGTTGGTGGCGGCGGTTGGGTTTGTTTTGACTCTAGCGAACACAAACTCAACAAAATGGGGTCATAGTGGCGACATTTTCAAGCCATATTTTTCTCTACTAACTACTAAGGAATATTTTGTATTTTTTTTCTAATTAATTTTTATTTTTTATTTTGTTAAATAAATTAATTATGTCAAACTGTATTAAAAAATTAGACAAATTATTTTTTCCTTTAATCATTTTAAAATTTTTCGATTAGATTTTTCATATAAGAAAACAATTTAATAGTTAATTTATCTACCAAAATAAACTTTTAAAAACTGATTTTGTAATAAAAAATTTCATACGGAAAAAATATTTTGTCTTTATTTGCCTACTCATTTTTTCTAATTTTTCAAGAAGAAAAATGATTGGAGCACATTTTATGTTAAAAAATGTTTTTCTTAATATTTGTCTCTTTTCCAATTATCCATATATAATATAAATATTTGTATTTTAGTTCTGAATACACTAAAAATAAAGCTTATGACCATTTTATATGATGTTTTTCTCATTGTTTATAGAAATTATATGGAATCAAATATAACACTGATGAAGATTTAAATATAAATTTTGACTAAATAAACTAAAAATTATATGACTCATAAATTTAATTTGTTATTAATGAACATAAGTATGCTTGTGTATTTGTTACCCAAACCTAAATTATATCTATACTAAAATATTTATTCTTAAATTGGGTTGAATTACTCTCGATCACTTTAGATAAAAATATGAAACTGATAGTCACATATTAATTAATAGAAAGTAGATATTATCATTTCTATTTTAATAATAATATCAGTCTTTTTTTTTCTATAAATTCGTACAAATATATAATTGTAAAAAATCATGTCTAAAATAGTATTATTTTTCCTAATTAATATATGAAGACTTATTTATAACTCGTCTGTTTTAATGATTTTAATCTACAATGAGAGTAACACTCTTAACATTGATATATATGATAATCAAATCTTATATAAGAACTCCGATCATGTTAATTATTTTGCAAGTTTTTTGGTAGATTGTAACTCTTTATTGTCAATGTAAAAATATTACTTTTTATTAATTAATCATCATCTGTCCGTTTTATTATATTATTTACATTTTTTATATATGATAAAATAAATAATATATGATTAAAATTTACATTTTTTACTCAGAATATTTTTAAATAAATGACTTGGCTCATGTGAATTTCTTCCGGTTTACCAACATGTTTTTAAAATTAAAATTAAAACAGTTCAAAATGTCTAAATCCATTTTATGTAAAATGTCTTCCTATCCATTAGCAATATTTTAAGAAAATTTAATAATACTATACATCACGTGGAATATATATATATATATATACATACAATATTAAGATTAAGATTTTCTGCATTTATAATTAAGAGCTTGTTAAATGCTTTAAATAATTTGACTAAATTTTTATTTAACAATTTTTAATTATCAATTTGACGTAAAGTTAACTGCATCTGAGTTTTCACTAAAAAATAAAATAAAATAAAATTTTTTTAAAAGGAAAAGTCATAGCTTTGAATTGAATAAGTAAAAGAAGCTAAGCCTGAGAGTAGAGTGTGCAACTCTTTTCAAACAAAATACCATATAATATTATTTTAATTGTATAATTATCACTAACCTGATAATAATTATGCCTAAACTTTGATAAAAGTCTGACATGACATGATATAGAGATTCATAGTCTTTTGTAATTTATTGATTGAAGTAATATAGAAACCCATTGACAATAACCTACCACCAAAGAAATTAAAGAAAATATAATAAAGCAAAGGATCGCTATCAAAGGCATCTTATGATTGCATATAAATCAAATAATGCAAGTGTAAGGACTAAGGGCCTATTGTTGCTTGTTTGTTTCCTAAGCAACTTCCTTCACACACCACAAATCAAAGTCAGAATTGGACAAGTTCTTGATGCCACTCAAATTGTCCCAATGTACTACTACACTTTAGAGATGATTTATATTGGAGGTGCTTATTATTAATGCTTGAATCAACTTAGAATATTTCTTGACACTAATATATACTAAGAATAAAATAATATTTTGGACTTAACATTTGAGTTAAATATTAATTTTGTTTTTGATGTTTAAAATTTTTTATTTTTATTTTAAATATTTTGTTTTGTCTTTTTTTTCTTTAATTAATTTTTTGTTATTATACTTTTCTATAACTTTTAGTCTCAAATCACTGTAATTATTATTTTAGTCAAGGCATTAAAATATAACGAAAAATTGAAAATAAGAGATTTCAAATATTAAAGATAAAATTAAAATTTATTTTAAATATTAAGACTAAAATAATATTTCTTGGATATTACCTTATTATATTTTTTTATTGAGATTTAAAAATATAGATTATATAGAGAATAGCCTCCTCTGCACTCTCCTGCTAATTATCATTTATGGTTCAAATTAAACTTTAATTTGATTGATATCTATCGGAGTGAATTAACCCCTTTACAGCTGGGGAAAAAAAAGAAGTTATTACGATGAAGATACCAGTTTTGCTTAATGCAAAAACGATTAATAGTGTGATGTGCAAGAGTAGCAAGTCGAGAAGTCCGTCCCGCTTATCAGAAGCCCGTCTTTTGGTGGGTTAGTCTACTCCGTTTCGCCTAATTGTGGACTGGCGGGTTGGTAGGTTAAGCTTGCTAAAGTTTTTTTTTGTTATTAACTACTAAATAATATATATAATTTCACAATTATATTAATAAATTTATAATTTTTAAAAACATAAAAAATTATATTTTTTATATTCATAAACATAAAAATTTTTGTAATTATAAATATCTAATAAACATAATTATAAACTAAGTTTTCATCAAAAACATAAGTATAAATATTCTCTCCAAAGCAAAATAAATATAATTTAAAACATAATTATAAATAGGAAAAGTATGAGGAGCCAATGGAATATTTGTACAATGTGTACAATAGAGGTTTATGGAGTATTAGAGATATGATTATCAGTGTTACCTTTTTTCCATCAGTTGAAGCTTTTGGGATGAGTGGTATCATGATATGATATTAGAGCGCTAGATCCGAAAGGTCAAGAGTTCGATCATCGGATGGTTATTCTAGATAGTATGGGGGATGTTTATTTTGTAACTCAATAACCTATTATACACATTGTACAAATAGTCTATTGTCTCCCTAGCAAGATCCTTATAAATATTGTCCCCAAATAACATAAATATAATTCAAATCACTCAATTTGTATCTTCATATTCTTGTAAGATAGGTTGGGAAAAGTTAGGTTTTGACAAAAAAATTGTAAAAATACTCCCTCACTAAATAAACACTAAGCCCAGCGAGTAAGCCAGCAAAAACCCGCGGTTTAAGCGGTGCGGGTTAGGCGGACTTTTACTATTTGGGCAGCCCCAATTTTGCAGCCCGACCTATCTTTTTTGGCGAGTTACGCGAACTGGCCCGACGAGTTTAAACCCGTTTGCCACCTCTAATGATGTGGATGCTACTCCCTTTTGGTTAACATTTACATTAGTTACTTCAAATTTTTGTTATATCACACTCTGTTTGTTTGATGTGCGTGTCATGTCATACCAAAACATAGATACAGTGAGACGTGTTTATTATTTAATTTGTGAGATACAGTAATAAAAAGGACACGCTTACTTACAAATATATATAACATATATGTAATTTATGTTTTAAGAAAATGGTGAGACAGGAGTGATAGAAATAAATTTAAATATTTTTTTTATCATTTTATCCTCATTCATTTTATGAAATTCTAAATTTCTTCTCTTTTTTTACAAACTCTAACCAGTGGCTCCTTTATTCTACAATATTAAAGAGTCTATTTTCTTCTATTTTTACAGATTTAAAGCTTCTTCATTTATGTATTGACTTTTTTATCAAGCTCTTGATTGTCTTATCACGATCTTTTTCTTCTTTTGTGTTAGAATTTACTCAACATAAACACATCGAATTTATTTTTGGATTCAAATGAATCTCAAATAAACTAAGAAATGAACTAAAATTACTTTTTACGGAATAAAAAATTTGGTCAATACTTATCAGCAGTACCAGATGAACCTTAATTAATACACAAATGAACTGAAATTGGTTTAATTTTGAACAAACAGTCAAAAAGACTCAATCATCAACAAAAACACATACAATTTATTTCTGAATTCAAATGAATCTCAATTAAACTAAGAAATAAACCGAAATTACGCAAGAAATGAAAAATTTGGTCAATACTTATCAGCAGTATCAAATGAACTTCAATTAATTCACAAATGAACCGAAATTAAATCAATTTTGAACAAACAGTCAATAAGACTCAATCATCAATAAAAACACATCGAATTCATTTATGGATCCAAATAAACCTCAATTAAAAGAAGGAAAAGAAAAATACAGCAATAATAGTAGCAATAAAAGAATGATGATTGAGAGAAAACACATGAAGAAGAAGAAGGAACGCGAAGAATAAGGAGGAATGCAAAGAAAAAGAAGGAAGAACGTAAAAAAAAAAAGAAAAATGAATGCGAATATGAAGAAGGAGGAAAGCGATGAAGAAGAAAGAAGAACGCAATGAAAGAAAGAACGCAAAGACGAAAGCGAAGAAGGATATGTTTTGCGTTATTGAAACGCGCGTGTTTACACCCTGATGTGATTAAAGTAATTTTTGTTGAGTTTGGGCCAATTTGGTTGGACATGGTTACCAAAAATACTTTGATGTGTAGTTGAACGGTATAAAATATATGTTAGAATATAAATACACATTAAAAACAAATTAAATTATATATGTATTTGTATATAAATACATTAGTGGATGATTTTAGTAATAATTTTAGTGTATGGATAGTATTTTTTTATAAATAAAATATTTTACTAAAAGTATTTGAAAATATAATTTTTTTATAATTTTAATTCATTAAATACTTAAAAAAGTTTAAAATTTTTAATATTGTACTCTTTAAGATACAAATTAGTTATATTCTTACTTAAATCATCTAAGAAATTCTCATAGTTCAGATAATAGTAATCATATTTTGGTCACAGATTGACACACTAAAGACCTTTTCCAACCACAATCAGCTCTTGTTGATTAAGCTCATAATCCAAATTTAAGCAATCTTGTTAGCCCAATAGAGTGACCCCAGATTGAATTGGGCTTGACATTTTGAAAACAGCTCAGTGGACCCTAATCTATGGTAGTATTTTACTTACAATTCGGATCCAATCTTTTTTTATTAGCATCTTCATAAATATGTTTTCCATGTTCCAAATTCGAGAGTAAACAAACAAAAACATCAATCTGCTAGGTCTCTTTCTACAGTGGGTGTTTCATGTATATTATTTATTAAAGTTTTAAAATATTTGTTCTATTTTAAGTTTCTTTAATTAATTTTTACTCATACTAAGTAATTTTAAGAAAGATAATAAATTAAATACTTATTCAATTAATTGAAAAAAAACAAGAACAATTCTATATATTTACATAATTTTCTAATATTATTTTCATTTATTTTATTTTGTAACAACTATTGTGACATGAAAAGACTAATTTCATTTAAACCTTAGAAATTTTATTTCAATAATTAATTAAAAAGTATTCTAATTCTATTTGTTTAGAAGACAATAATAAGTTTTAAAAAAGTATTTCATATATTTAATATAAAAACTATAAAATAATTATTTTTTAAATAACTTTTTAATAATTTTTTTATAATATTTTTAATCAGTGTCATAAGAATATTGAATATTAAAGTTTTGTTTGAAAACTATAAAGAAAGTTGAGTTCTAATTGTAACGAGGGAAAATAAGTTGATAGTACATGTTTTTTGGTATTATAGAGTAAAATTGAGAATTTTAAGTAATTTCTCTAAACTTAAACATTTGTAATTTGTTTTTATTTGTTTTTATTAATAAATTTTTTTTACTTTTACTTGTTCTTCTTTTTACGTTTATATTTCTTTCTTCATCTTCTCTTTAATTTTTTGTTTGTTTTAATTTCTGTAATTTATTTTGCCTCCAACACCTTATATTTCTTTGTTTATTTGTTACTTTCAATTATTTTTAATTCTTATTGACGATACAATTGCGACATTGAGATACCCACATTTTCTTTTAAACATTAACAAAATTTGAGTAAAACAAATTGACATTATAGTTTGTCAAAAAAAAAATCAGGAGCTTTGAATTGCATGTGGTTATATAATGGTAAGATTGTGTTTCTAGAGACTAAATAAAAAATCAACTCAACAGCATCTTCTTCTATTTCTAGTGAAGAGACTAGAGGAAATGAGTGCGGAAATTCTCCTGTGATTTCAAACGCAAAGCCTACCTTACCGTTAGTAAGGCATGATGGCGTTAGCCATGCCCATCTAGGGTTAAATGCAACTCACATAAATACCGTGGGGTGGCCGCCTTATGGGTTGTCACCGGGGTATGTCCCCTTCATGGTGACACAAGGATTGCCTATACCTCTCTACTCAATATTTCAAAATCTTCCTTACCAAAATTCGCATGTCATGTCAAATGTACTAGTTTTCGGGGTGTCAAGTTCACATATATCACAACAGAACTTGCCACTTGCCATTAATTTAAGAAATAACAGCACATATAATTCTACTACACCTACTACTACTAGAGCAGAAAATTTTAGGCCTGTGTTTGTTTCCTGACATGTTAAGAGCAATGGCTGTTAATCAATCTAGTCAAACTGTCGGATCTTTAGCAAACATTAGGCAACAGATGGGTGAAAGCTACCATGATCTAGTGAACATGTCAATTCAACAAATGTGACTGTTTTGAGTCTTTTCTTAGAAAACACAAATATTAGAATTGAACAGTTAAACATGCAAGTTAATAGAATTGTTACCATAGTAAACTTAGAAGAAAATGACAACTATGGTTTAAGATTCGATAATGTCAACCAAAATGATGTTATTTCTAATTATGATGTTTATATTTCTAGACATGGTCAGAATGCTCATAATATAATATGTTGAAAAGACTTAGGCAAAATAATATCGGGAACAAGATGTCAATCAAGTGATTCAACAAATTCTAAAAAGATTGGGATTTAATGTTGGATTTGCAAATCAACTTCAATTTATATCTCCTTTTCGAATTTATCCAACAAACTGAATTGCGTGAGGGATGGAAGTTTCCTAAGTCATTAACTACATTTTATGGGGATGATGAAGAATCGTCACATTGCTTGCTACACTTAAAAATCCACTTAAAAATCCAAAACGCTCCTAGTTCTGCATTACAGAGTAAAATTGGGAATCTTAAATAACTCCTCTGAAATTTGAACTCAAATTTGTACTTTATTTTCTATTTTTAATCAAAATTCTTTACTTTTTATTTATTCTTCTTCATCTTCTTCTCATTTTCTCTTTTAATTTCTGCATTTTATTTTACCTCTGATATCATACATGTTTTGTTTTTATCTTTAATTTTACTTTTGAAACTACAATTAAGACCTTGAGATACCCACAAAAAGAGTCGTACATGCTCCTTAAATTAAGATTGTGATATAAAACTAAAAAATTATTGATTTATTTGTTGTAAACAATGGAACAAAAATTTAAGTAAAACAGTACGTCAAAACTAAAGATTTGTAGTCTATTTTTAAAAAAATATATTTTAAATATATGTTCTAAGAAATTACAAGGACACTTACTTTTTAAAATTTATGAGCAAATCACATTAAAAACAAGTTGGTTAACTCTAAAAACACTCAAATCATAAACCGTTATATAAAATTTAAAGAATTTAATTAAAAATTAATTATTTTTCAATTAATAATGCTTATTTTTAAAATTATTTTTTTAAATTTTTGAATTCTAAATATAATCATAAATTTTAAACTTTTAAAAAAAATAAGAACTAAAAAAATAATTATTTAATAAAAATTAATGAATATTATTTAATTAAATATTAACTTTATATATCTTTCTAAATTTAAACACCAACAGCAAGCCAAATTCTATAATTTCAATCATCTAAGATAAAACGTGGTATTTGGCATTATTTATTTTAAATTTCTCTTTTAAGTGAAAATAAAAAATCTATAAATAATAAATTGTTGCATGCATCTCTGTAAGTTATTCCATCTTACAAGCTTAGCTCTTTTTGTATAAATAAAAAATAAAATATATAAGTAAAAATGATTTTCTGCATCAAAAGTACAAATTACTCCTAACTCTGTATATGGATCTTGTTAACATGTATTTAAAAAATACATTTTAGGAGTACTATAAAAAAATATTTTTAAAAAATTATTGAAAAATATTTTTTATGTTTTTAATACAACAAATACCTAAAATATTTATATTATTTAAATATAAATAGTTATATCTTTTATATATTGCTATAGTATATTTCTTTTTTTTTTTTCAATTTTAACTTTATTACATAGAGACTCTTAATTCAGAACAAAATTCATCTTTTTGAAATTACTTAAATCTAAAGGTCACATGCAGAAATGTTATCATCTATAATATGTTTGTTTAAATCATCAATATAACTAGTTGCAACAGGTATTGAAGAACATCCCTATAAGTTATAACTAGCTGCTATAGATTTTGAAGAACACTGTTGTTTTGTTGGTTCTTCACTATCCGCTAGTTGTATATCATCAATGGAGAAGCTAAGAGAAGAAGACAGGACAATCAACGACAGAAAGCGGATCTTAATCTGGTTGCATGTAGAAGATTTTTCTTACTCTCTTATTAAATGACAGTGGCCAAATTGAATGTATTTAGACTTCCAAGAAAAGGTCGTGTTTCCATGTGATTTGAGTTAAATTTTGCAAATATTACCTTATCCGAAACCATTTAAGTTTTTTTTTTTTTTATTTAAATAGCTAACCAACTTTTTATTGTAAATTATTTTATGTAAAAAACAAATTGAAGTTAAAGTGTTAACTGAGTTGTTTGACTTAGTTATCTAGATATAAGTGCATTACAAAAATTGATTTCCTTCATCAGTCTTCCTGCCTTTATAGTCTTGTTTATGGTTTCTGCCATTCTCTTTGTTAAGCTAATACCAATTTTCACGGCTAACTTCACACTAAATATTTTTGAATGATTTAACTATTCTTTTTGAAAAAAAAAAAAAAACTAAGTAGAAAGAAATTTCTCGTGCTAGTCAATTGCGTCAAACTCATTTCACTTGAATAAGATCATTCCTAACTTGTTTCCCATTAACGACCGTACTCGTGCTGGATAACGTTACGTTTATCGTCTAATTTCTCTACATGATTTAGCTATTGAAGACAAAATGTCAATATTAAAAAAAAGATGTTTTTAATATTTTTATAACGTATTTATTAAAAAAAATGTAAACACTTTTATTTTAAGTAATTTTAATAGATGTTATTGTTAGCAAAATTCTTTTAGAAAAATAATTTTGCACATGTTAATTTAAAAAATTTGTATCAAAAAATAAAATTTGAAGTTTTAAAGTAAACTCACTCTTTAAATAACCTAAAAAATTGCCATAAAAAAAATTGTAAACTCACTCTTTAAATGTATTTTATTTTTAGAGTTGCTTTCTTTGATTTTCTATGGGATATGGATAGATTTAAGGAGATTCGCCAACGGAATTCGTTGGTGTTGTTCACCAAGGAGAAAGAAGAAAAATATATAAAAATTGAAAATTGTAGATAAAATGATAAATTTGATAATATTATTAAATTAATATTTTATGAGAAAAATAAAATAACATTAGTACATCTCAATTTAAAATGAGATTTTTATGTGAAAATTAAATAATTTTTTTAATTACAATATTTTTTTTCTTTAGAAAAAAAAAAGTTAAAATGAATCCCAGCAAAAAAAATAATTAGATTGTTAGATGAATATAGGATATTGTCTCATTATCGTGTATTTTGCATTGTTGTCTCTGTTGAATGTCTTGTACTAATGTTTTGTCAATATCACATCTGATTTAATGAACAATTCAATTTATTAGTTCTTCAAATCTTAGATTTTGGAATAATCTCAACATCAATTTGATTTTTTTATTTTTTGTCATTTTCAACATTTTTATACAATTCAATTTAAAAAAAACTTATTTTTATTAGAATTTTACTTAATATAATAGGTGTTTTTATAAAAATATATATCATTCTTTTAATAAAATACATAGTCAAAATAAATACATCTTATTATTAATTCTTAATAAAGAAAAATATGAAAAAAATAGAATAGACATAATATAATTATAGGTGGTAATTATAAGTGCATGTGATGGAAGAATGGGTTATTACTTCTAGGGTAATTCATTGGTCTCCATGTATGTATTTTATAATTTACTGTGCCAAGTATAATGACTGTGACCAAACTCATATAACAACATATCATAGATAAGAAAGGGATATATCAATAGTTCAATATCACATGCTAGGTATCTCCTTATTGAAATCTTGGTACTTCTATTTATAATGAGCAAATATGATTAATATAAAAAAAATAAATTGAGTAATTGTGTAAAATAAATTAAAGAAAATTCAGGCCAGAAAAATTTAGAGTTAATATGATAAAGAGTGTACTCAAATATATTCAATATAAGAGAAAGCCATACAACATAATTTGTTAATGTATTAAAATTAAATTCACTAACTGTATCTAGCTATTCACCATCATTTTCTGTTTATAATTTATATGGATGAATTTATCCTAAATGTGATTTTGAGTGCGTGTGGTCCAATACAAAAAACAGAGACAACTCGCACCAACGCACAAAGTAAAAATCTACACTCGTCACTAGAATCAATACTGAAACAATATAAAGTCATCACTTCTCATTCCTAGACAATATCATAACCAAACTCCAATGCCATTTTGAAGGTGAAATAGATTTCCTATCACCTTCATTTCATTGTACTTCCACTCTCTTATTCATCTACATATTTTCAGAAATACAAATCACTTTCACTTTCTGTTGTGCATGTAATTGCTACTGTTTCACTAGTGTTTATGTATATGCATGCACACCATCATTGATCCCTTTATTGTGCATGTCTTTCTAGACAATTTTTTTAGAGTTTTAAGTAGTGTTGTTGTTCTACAATGGCTTCTCTGTGTATATTCTCTTCTCCTCTCCACTATGCAACATCATTATTATCGTCATCTCAATGGGGTGTTAATCAATTTTATCATTCCCAGCACAGATTTAATCAGGTTAGAAAATCCTTATTTTCTTGTTGTTTATTTGTTTCTTTACTTAAAAGTGTATTCCACTAGTTATCCAATTTCATTCTTTGTTTTTTAATTTTTGGTTTTCATTCATTATTATAGAAGAGGAGAAAAAAATGGTGTGGTGTTCATGCATCACTATCTGACACAGAAGATTATCATTCTCAGAGACCACCAACACCACTACTAGACACTATAAACTATCCCATTCATATGAAAAATCTCTCTACAAAGGTACAATAATATCTAAACAAACCATCTAATTTTATTTTAATTACCCTGCATGAATTTATAACAAAATAATCATAAATTAAATAAAATTTTTTTATTACTTAAAAACAATACGAACAATTTATACAGGAATTGGAACAACTGGCGAAAGAGTTGCGATCCGACCTTATTTTCAATGTTTCTAGAACTGGTGGTCATTTAGGATCAAACCTCGGTGTTGTGGAACTCACTGTTGCTCTACATTATGTGTTCAATACTCCTAAGGATAAAATCTTGTGGGATGTTGGTCATCAAGTATGTTTTGATTTTACTCTTTCTTTAAAATTTGTTTTTTAATGGTCATCTTTATAAACAAACATTTTGATTGAATTTTTCAGTCATATCTTCATAAAATTCTCACCGGTAGAAGGGATAAAATGTATACCATAAGGCAAACAGATGGATTATGTGGGTTTACCAAAAGGTCTGAGAGTGAATATGATTGTTTCAGCACGGGTCACAGTTCAACGACCATATCAGCAGGACTTGGTAATAATTCTTCTATTTTCTATTTTCTATTTGACATAGAAATTTCCATGCTATTGAAATTTGAAAATCTCATTATTGTATGAATAGGAATGGCTGTTGGGAGGGATTTGAAGGGAGAAAAAAACACTGTAATTGCTGTTATTGGCGATGGCGCTATGACCGCTGGCCAAGCTTATGAAGCAATGAATAATGCTGGATATCTTGATTCGGACATGGTTATTATACTAAATGACAATAAACAGGTCTCTCTCCCAACTGCAACTCTTGATGGACCCATACCACCAGTAGGTGCGTTGAGTAGTGCTCTCAACAGGCTACAATCAAGTAGGCCTTTCAGAGATCTCAGAGAAGTTGCAAAGGTAAGCAAATTATAAGTCACTAATGAAAAATATTTATTTGGCTTTGGTGAAACTGATTATGTACTCAATGTGATCTTTTCGCAGGGTGTAACTAAACAAATTGGCGGACACATGCATGGGTTGGCTGCAAAAGTTGATGAATATGCTCGCGGAATGATTAATGGCTCGAAATCTACCCTATTCGAAGAGCTTGGACTTTATTACATTGGCCCTGTTGATGGTCATAATATAAATGATCTTATTTCCGTTCTCAAAGAAACCAAAAGTACTCAAACAACCGGTCCTGTGCTAATCCATGTTATAACAGAAAAAGGTCGTGGATATCCTTATGCAGAAAAAGCGTCAGACAAGTACCATGGTAATGGAGACTCACCAAATGAATTTATCACCTTTTGGTCATTTAGCCTAACACTAATAAATTCCACTCTGCCATTAGAGATTGCATACATAAAATTCTTTGCATGTCAATTTATTGCCACCCACCTCGCCTTAATAAAAACAGGAATGAATTAGGAAGACATTGAAGTAGACTGGAAGATTGTATCTTAAATATTCTGCAGAAAAAACAATAATCCTTTAGTAACATAAAATATTTGTGATTGATTTCATTTTGCAGGTGTTGCTAAGTTTGACCCTGCAACTGGAAAACAGTTCAAGGCTACGGCTAAAACTGAGTCATACACAAGTTATTTCGCAGAAGCTTTGATTGCAGAAGCAGAAGCAGACAAAGACATAGTTGCAATCCATGCTGCAATGGGAGGTGGAACTGGCTTAAATTTCTTCCATAAACGCTTCCCATGAAGATGCTTCGATGTCGGGATAGCAGAACAGCATGCCGTTACATTTGCTGCTGGTCTGGCTTGTGAAGGCATTAAGCCTTTCTGTGCAATATACTCATCATTCATTCAGAGAGCTTATGACCAGGTAACATAGCATAGCATGTTGTTGCTTTGAAATTGATTCATAACTCAATGTATTGTGTTCCATAGGTGGTGCATGATGTGGATCTGCAGAATCTTCCGGTAAGATTTGCCATGGATAGAGCTGGATTAGTTGGAGCCGATGGTCCTACACATTCCGGCTCTTTCGATGTAACTTTCATGGCATGCCTCCCAAACATGGTGGTGATGGCTCCGTCTGATGAAGCTGAGCTCTTTCACATGGTTGCTACTGCCGCCGCCATTGATGATAGACCAAGTTGTTTCCGCTATCCGAGGGGGAATGGTGTTGGCGTTGCACTACCAGCAGGGAACAAAGGAACTCCTCTCGAGGTAAATGAGAATTATGAAGATTAAAAGCTAATTATTTTAATTTTCAAATCAATTTAATGTCTTTGTTCTGAAACCTAAGCAGATTGGAAAAGGTAGGGTATTAATTGAAGGCGAAAGGGTTGCCCTCTTGGGCTATGGAACAGCTGTTCAGAACTGTTTAGCCGCTGCATCCTTATTAGGACTCCACGGCTTGCAAGTGACGGTGGCGGACGCACGTTTCTGCAAGCCGTTGGACCACTCCCTCATTCGCAGCCTTGTGAAATCTCACGAGGTCTTGATCACCGTGGAAGAAGGATCCATCGGAGGATTTGCTTCTCATGTTGCTCAGTTCATGGCCCTTGATGGCCTTCTTGATGGAAACTTAAAGGTATCAACGCATACTTTATAATAATAATACTAAAATGTTTCACCAAAAAAAATTAAAATAATCAAATTTTATCTTTAAATATTAAATAAGATAAAATTAATTTTTTAATTATCAATTATATTATTAATATATTAAAATACAAAATACACATTATTAATGTATATATTAAAATGCAGTGGAGGCCAATGGTTCTACCTGATTGCTATATTGACCATGGTTCGCCTTCTGACCAATTATCTCTGGCTGGTCTCACACCATCTCACGTAGCAGGGGCCGTATTCAAAATCCTTGGACAAACAAGAGAAGCACTTGAGGTCATAAATATGAAATAAAATCTACCATGCCTTATCATCTCCAACTTTGTACAAATGTTGTTAGCCTTAATGTCCCTTGTATAATGTATACAAAAATAATGTAAAATCTTAATGTTGTTTAGCATTGGGAATTATTATATCAGTGGACATTGAAGCTAAGGTTGTAGAACAATAAGATTATCAATGTGTGCTTTGTTATCTATATTCTTTTTTTTTTCTTTGATATACTTCACTTTATTTAATTTTAAAGTTTTAATTACTTTTATTTAATTTTTAAATTTTGTGAATATAACTTATGTTAGTTCTTAGAATAATTTTTGGCATACAAACATTAATAAAATACTGATATAAATATCTAAATATTCCATCAAAATATATAAAATGAAGTTATTTTAGTTTTTAATTTAAATAATCTAAAAATATGTCATATTAAAGCTTTGAGAAGAAAAGTAAATAAACAACATCTCTCAAAAAGAGTGATACAAAACAAACACAAAAAGAGTGGTGTTTATTTAATTTGTAGAGACTAATATAAAATTTACATATAAATTTAAGACTAAATTAAATATTAATTCAAAATAATAGTAAAGAGATAAAACAAAACTTAAATTTCTATCCCATAGCTCAAAATTTGCACCAACATTAAATTTGTTAAGATCAGCCTATTAAAAAAAATTACAGAAAAAAAAATTTAAAGCAAAATCTTTTATATTATCTATTCTGTGTTTGTACTTTATAGATATATATTAAATTTATAAATTAAAAAAATTATTAAAAATATAAAAATTTAAATTTTTAATATATTTATTAAATATATTTATTTTATATTTATTAAATAAAAATATTTAAATTTTTTTAATAAATTTATTATATATTCTTAAAAAATAAAAATACATATTAACTAAATCTAAATATTAATTCTGTTACACATGCCACTTTTAGATTATCTGATCAATTGTAGTCAACCTATTTTCAACTATTTTAAATGTTTTAAAAAGTGTGCATAAATCTCACTAAAATTTGGAAGCCACGAGTAAAAGATTTTAGTTAGGATATATTTGATGTATTTTATCGTATTCAATGTTGATTCACGAATTTGTCCCTACTATACCTAGATCCATATTTAAACGTGTATGGATACATTGGATATATATATATATATATATATATATATATATATATATATATATATATATATATATATGAAGTTTCTCACATGGAGTAAGAGTACGTATTTTTTTAAATTGTTCTATTAGATTTTTTAATTTAATAAAATTTTTGTGTTTCTCACATGGAGTAAGAGTACGTATTTTTTTAAATTGTTCTATTAGATTTTTTAATTTAATAAAATTTTTGTGCTGTCATCAATATTTTTTTATATATATCATAATTTTATTCTTAATTTAGAAGCAATTTTTTTAATTTTTTTTTCTTGATATTACTTTTCTTAACCATGACAGAAAATAAAAAAAAATTTAGGTTTTATTCCTTTAAATAATAAAAGAAAAATGACATGAAGACTATTCACAATTGTATTAATAGTTGAAACGAAAAAGTTGTTGGAGATATAAATAAAGAGATGATGGAAAATATTAGAGATATTAAATATTTTAATAATGTGTTCAAAATGTAAAAATGACAATGAAATAATCCTTTATATCTTGGTATAATATGGTTTTATTTCTAAAATTTAGTCTTTTTCTCTTTTTGTGAATGTTATAGTATAAAATGGAATAATAAAATTTGCATAAATAAAGATATTAGAAGAGGACAATCTTTTATAATTTTTTTTATATCTCTGTATTGGACATTATAGAGGACAAAAAATTAAAAAGTTTTTGAAAATAAAAAACTGATAGCAATAATAATTATAGAAATAATAAGAAAATTTTAACAAAGAATGATTCAAATTATAGAGTACTATTTTCTATAAATTTTTAATCTCTTCTGCTAATTAATTTTTTGTTAGTATTTAGTGTTTATTAAAATAATTTTTTTTCTCGTCTTTATTTTTATAATGGATAATGTATTTTTTTACAAAATAATGTAATTATATATATATATTTTACAAAATAATGTATATATATATATATATATATATATATATATATATTAGGAGTTTATATATTAGGAATTTTCCATTTATTTCTCACCTAGGATCCTCCAATATTGATCAAGGAAATGCGTGCATGAAAATGTTTTACAACGTCGTGTCACAGTTATATGAAGCATATGACTACGATTTGGTCCCGTCTTTTCTCGTATTTTTGTTTTAGGGTAAAGTGATAATTACGTTAGTGGATATTTTGATTTTGAATAAATTAGTTTTTTAAAAAAGAAATATTATTTTAGTTTTTTAAAATAATAAATTTAGTTTTTTAAAATAGTAAATAATAGATACATAATAATTTTTTATAAATTTATCAATTAAAATTTAACGATAATATTTATATGTACTGACTACTGTTAATTATTTTAATGTATTTATTTATGAAAGATAAATATATAGATTAAATTTTTTGGAATTTTCATTTATTTTAATAGAATTTGTGATAAATAAAGAGCAGTTGATAAAGAGTATATAAAAATTTAAAAGATAATAATATTTTATTATCTAAAACTACATCATTTTTATATTTATGTGACAATAACAAAATATGCACCACTATAAATAATGAAATACATGAATAATTTAACTTTGTTTCGTACTATTTATTGACAAAAAAGCATATATATTTACCATTTACTATTTTGAAGAACTTAATTGATACTTTTTTTTAAAGAACTAATTAATCCAAATTCAACATCTTTAACGATTTAATTATTACTTTATTCTTTATTTTATTTAAAAAATATAAATAGTCCTGCTAATCTTTTATATTTTTAACAAATAAAAATATTTTTTTAATTTTTAATTTTTATTTGTATAACACTAATTAATTAATTTGTTTTTTTTTGAATTAATGAAATATATCTACATAAGATATGCTGATTTATTTATTCGTTAAGTACTAATTAGAATTGATAATTTTTTTTATTTAAAATTTTATTGTCTTTTAAAGATAATTATTAATTTATAATTTTTGTTATTTTTTATTATATTTTCCATATACAATTGACTAAATTTATTGCGTAAGAATAAAAAATATTAATAATTTTAAAATTTGTTTACTGTTGTTTAAAAGGTTGTTAAGATATTATATTATCAAAATTATTTAAATCTCATAATATATATTATATTTAATTTTTATGAATGAAAAAATTAAACATTAGTAACATTTAACCACTTTTACACATTAAATTTAGTTAATATATATAAAAAATAAAAATATAAAAAAATAAATAATCTCTAATAATTACCTAAAAAATAATGAAACTTTCAAAAAAAAATTATCAATACTTAATGGATATATTAATTGCTTAATGTACCATGCAAATATACTTTGTTACTTCAAAAGAGATCATCAACAACAAAAAATTAATTAATGCCACAAAATTAAATATCAAAAATAAAAAAAATATTTTTTATTAAAAATCTCATAATCTTTAAAAAAAAATCAAAAGCTGAAATGGATATTCATTTTTTTTATCAGAGACTCTATCATTATCATTTCAAATATAATCGAGTTAGGAATGACTACGTACGTGTGTCACACATGCAATAATAAGAGATCCATGCACTAAATACGCCACGCCATCAGAGGACATTTGCACCAATATGAATGTGGGGTAGGGGCAGTGTGGCACTTATTCATGCATCACATTTGCAATTATAAAAAAATAATATTAAATATTTAAAATATATAAAATAATATATATTTAAATATTTAAAAATAAAGTGACAAAAAATTTAATTTAGGATTAATTAATTTTTAGAAAAAAATCAATTGAAAACAATAAATATGTATATTTTTCTATTAATAGATAATATAAAATAAAATAAAATTATCATATATTTTATTATCTACAATGTATATATCTCGAATATAGAAACGATATAGCTTTAGATAATTAAAATATTAATTATCTTTTGATTTTCATATAAGGAATTTTTACTAATTATTCTTTATTTATTACGAATTTTATTAAAACAAGTAAAATTTTGCTCAAAAATTTATTATTTACATAATAATTTTTTATAAATAAACACTTCACAATAGTTAAGAGTATATACAAATAACAGTGTTAAATTTTATGCGATAAATTGATAGATAAATAACACAATAATTAATAGTATACTGCATATATAAACAACATAATAGTTAATAGTACATATAACTATCTGCTCTTTATTTATTTAACGTATTCATTATTTGTTACTATATATAAAGGACTAAATTAATATTTGTTTTTTTCAATATTAGTTAGTCTAAACTTAAAATTTTAAAAAATTTAATTGTTATTTTATTCAAAATTTAATACTATAATTTTTGTGATTAATTTTAATTTTAATGTGTACGTAATTATTTTTACCACTATTTATAATTTGTTGCTACGAGTTCTACGCGGAGGAGGTTACCCAAAAAAAGAATTTATGATATTTGTTTTTTTATCATACTTATAGATTTATTAAGATATTCTCATACCAACTCTTAAAAAGCCTTATACCTTGAAATTTTTTTACGGTGGTCTTTCTAAATCATTTTTCTTCCGAACAAGAATGAACCTTTTTTCTCTTTTTTTTTTCGGGTTGTGGCTCACATTGTAGTTAGCATAACTGCGTAAGTGAATTGGTATCTTAGTTGGTTATTTAGCGAAATTATATTTAGGTTTAGTTTGGATAAGTAATTTAGCTAAACTCTTTTTTAAAATATAGTTTAAACAATAAATATTTATATTAAAAGTAGTTTATAAATAAGTTATTTTGTGTTTATTTTTTTTAATTTAATTTTTTTATAAATATAATTAAATAAAATTTATAAAAAAGATTTATTATGAAAAAACTCATTTTTTATTTTTTTATAAATTTTTAAATATTTTTTAAAAAAATTATAATTTAATTTTAGAAATTGTATCAAATATTAATACTTCTATTTTTTCAAAAAACTCAAAAAAATAATTTTTGAAACTTTAATCGGTCCTTAATACAAAAAATTGAATGATTTGACCACGAAATTAAGCTGACCAATATAAAGGGAAAAAAAAAGTAGTTGAGCTTGGAAATTTTAGTGGGAATTGAAGAAAATGACGCACCTCAAGATAAAATCAAATCAAACTATACCCAACAAGGTAGGAATATGGGTATTGGCATCAAAATCAGGTAATTCAATAGTGCCATCAAAATATTAATAAGTCGTTACTAAGTAATAACTTATTGGTAGTTCAATCAAACATTCAAACTCTTTAATTTTGCACAAAATGCATTGACATCACATGGAAAAATGTGCCACTCTCACAACCAGTCACTAGACACGTTTGTTACCAATGAATATTTATTTTATTTTTGTATTTCTAATTACGAATTAAGTTTATTAGTTTCTTTCTCTAATTCTCTTCCATTCATCCTTTTTAGAGAACAAGTCTTGTGTATTGTCATATTGTGTATCTTAGTTTTTATCATTCAAACATGTTAAGACTATTATAACTATTTTTTTTAAATATTTCTTTAATAAATAAAAATAAATAAATTAATTTTTTATATTTTTAATAAAAATTCTTTTAATTTGTAATTTTATTGCACAAATTAGCTAAATCCATTATTGTTATTATTTACAAGTACAAAATTTAGTGAAGCTTGTCCAAAGATTTTATGGGCCTGATGGATGATGAAACTAAATTTTGGTAAGGGCCTATAGAGACGCTTCTGGCAATGGGCTTAACAATTTCATTCTTTTTCACTCGGCCCACGCGCCGTTTCTATTTAAAAAAAAAAAAGAATAAGGAGGCAATAATTAAATTTTATTTAAGAATGCTTTCTTTTTCTCTTTCTGGCTCTCTACTAATGTATTATAGTTGTGACGATGGGTAATCGAAGATTAATGGGCTGGATTCGTTAGGTTGACCCAATCGTTTGAGGAGGGAAGCCTTCGAATGGGTTCGCACTTTTGGGGCCTCCGTCCGACTTGTGAGCGTGAGTGAACGGGGAGTGGTACCTGCAAAGACACCCCGATGCCTAAGTCAGCAAGGGTGTGAGCAGGTCTAGAGAGTATTAGGACTTAGAGATACCTGAGGGGTGTCAGTGTATTTATAGTGGTGAACCAATAATCACCGTTGGAGTAGTTCCACTTTCTCAGGTGGATAACCGTCCTTTTATCTTAGGGAAGTTGCGATATGCCTCCTGGAAGTGGGTTGAGAGATTTTAGGGGCAGTTATCATTTGCCAGCTAATCCTCATTTCCGACTTCCTTAGAGCAAGTCGTGGTGAGAATCGACTTCTCAGGAGAAGGTCGGTGTACTGTGAGGCTCAACCCTGTGGATTGGACATGTCGTTTGGACCTGAATCTTAGCGTTGGGTCAGGGTATGAACAATAGTACACTTAAGTTAACTATGTGCTACAAAAAAAGTTAACTATGTGCTAAATATTTATTATAATATTTTCAAATGTAAATTGTCTTAAATACTATTAAATTAATGATTTTTATATGTATATTTTTTTTTCCAAAGATAGCTTATATTTGTGACTTGAAAGTTATTTAACAAAGTAATAAATCTATCTCTTGATCTATGTTATTAAAAAATTATTGAATAATAAAACGTGCACATTATTCCCTCTTCTAGTACAAGTACCGCAGTAGAAGAGATGGACTCATCCGATTCACTCTTAATTGACTTTGATGAACTATTTTTTGTATAGCTTTGAGTGTCCACACAAGCATGGAGGATTGTTTTAATCACACATAACCTTCCCCACTAATGAATTTTCAACTATATTATTATATTATGTATATGTAAAAAATTTATTATTAAATTAGTTATTTATATAAAATATATGTTAAAAATAAATTAAATAATACATATATTTATACATGAATATATAATAATAAATTTAATAATTGATTTTTTTAATGTATATATAATATTTTAGTGTGTATATATATATATATATATATATTTAAAAAATAAAAATGAAAAATTAACAAGGAGTATAATTAACAAAAGGGCTTTGAAATGAATGACGTAATGAGGGCGTCATCTTTTCAGGTAACAAAAAGAATCTGGAAATTTCTAACTCATTTATCTTTGTACCTAAACCTAATTAACACATCCATGTCACTACACGTATGATTTTGACAAGTGATAATGCTAATTACCGGTGATTATGGATCTTCCATGATCTCTTCAAATCATTCATAATGGTAAATCTTAGTGTAGCTTGGTACACAAGGGCACATTAAGCATGTGATTAGGGATAAATAAGTCTAAGCAAATATGGTAATGACACTCACATAACCATTATATACAAATTAAAGCACTATGAACTCACCTTAATTATGATTTGACACCAAAGCGTCGGCAGTTCCTTGGGTGCAGTTTGCATTATTAAACTTTGTCATATCCCTAATCATCAACATATAAACTTATTTTACTAAATTCAATGTTTTTAAAATTTTAATTAAAAATTTATATATTTTCATAAAATTTACCACTTGTTCTTCATATCTTAAAATTTTTATGTGGATAATATTTTTCTCTCTAGCAAAAATAGTGAGAGACAGATAAAGAGAAATATGTCACTGCCAATGAATTATTGTATGTACAAGACGAAATTTAAATTTTTAACACTTATTTAAGCAGATTAATAAACTAACCACTAGACTAATTCAAATTTGTTAAAAATAATAAAATTGAAAATCTAAATACTTTTTTTATTGATATTTATTTTGGCCAACTTATGTTTGAAAAAGACAGTAATTAATTAAACTTAAAACACAAGCTAAATATATGTGCAAGGCATAAGAAACGTGTGTAATTTACATTCATGCACTGAAATTACCCCTCATCCAATTCAAAACCAACTACCTTAACTTATAGCTATTAGCTACACACGACTCTAAAAATCAATGACTGATGATGTCAGATGTGACTTCAACAAATCTTACCAACAAACATAGTTTGAACAAATCATTATTTTCTTTAATAAATAAATTAAATTTGCATCATAATAAATAGTACTATATGAGTAGTACCCTTCAACTAGCGAGTGCTGCAAACCATTCATAAAACATACAAATAATGTGTTATGTGTATATAGCTGCTGCTCTTTTTTACTCTGAAGAAGAATAACATCATATCAAATATCAAAGTAAGTAGATCAAATGAATGTTAATATGATGATGGATTTGTCACCTTCTTTGCTGATTGAGGATACTGCAGATTCTGAGGGAGATACTATAGGATTCTTTATCACTCTTTGCCCTGTTGAAGCTACTAATAATGATGATGCTGAATCTTGCACATCTGACAACAATGATCATCATAATGATTCACATATGTGTATTTCATCAAAAGAAATGAAATTCTCTTCTTCATCGCCTGATTTCCTTGTTGATGATGATGAAGAAGTGGAATCAATCAAAGTTAATGTGAATGAAGTGGAAGACAAAGTGTTTTGGGAAATCTGTATTGCCGTGGGCTATCCGTTATAAAACGTTATACATAATCGTGCAATTACAACTATTTTTTTTATGACCATTCACGTGGTTAATATAAAAAGATAGTTATTTTTGCTAATGTGACGTTATGTGATTGAATATACATGTAAAATGATTTTACACTCAGAGTCTATAAAAAAAAAATTCTTAGTTAAATACTTAAATCATTCCTAACGTTTTGTAAATATAAGTGATCATGTTATATACAGAGACCAAAGCATAGCCCATGTTATTAATTTACCTTTTTTCCTTGTTTCAGGTATGTATTCACCATTATTATTTGTCTCATTTTCGTTTTTCAGATCAATCTTTTTCAATTAAGAATGTATTATTATATATCATATACATGTTGTATAATAATTGCTGTTTATTAATATTGTTTAGGAATTATTGCATTTGGTTCTCCAAGCTTGAGTCAAGAAGATATCTCTACTCTCTGATCTCTTCATCTTTTGTTCTACAATTAACTAAATTAACATCAATTCACTACCTTAAAGATTTGTGATAAAATAATACAGAGGTTTTTTAGATTAGAATTAAAAAACAAAAACCTTTAAAGAAAGCAGTATTTCTTTTCTATTTTCTATTTTCTCAATTTTTTTTTCAACATCCCTAAGTTAGACAAATTTGCATTGTTTTTTTTTTTTCATTTTTTGGGCCGAGGAGTTTAAAATTGGTTTACAAAAACTGGCGTTTTGCAGTTATAACTTGTGGTAGAGAAATATACAGTGGGCCTGGCCCATTATGAAATATCAGTTATATATATAAAAGAGATATTGTATCTAGACCAAAAAAAATACATTGAATCGTCCAAAAAAAAAAGAAAGAAGATATTGTATTATTAATTTATTATCAAGAAAAGAAAAAGAAATACCAGAAAAAATAATCAAGAAAAGAAAAGATGTTGTATTATTGTATATACTCTGCAATAAAAAAAAATGTAAATGTAATAGAAAAACCAAGTTGAGGAATAAAGGTCTTACGGGTTATGATGAACACATTTAGCTTTTCTATGAAGCAAAAGCAAAACGTTTTACATTGGCGAAACCATGTATGAAAATTGACAAATTGGAAGCAACTTGGAAGCATCACAGGGAGAAAGTCCTGCCTATGATGTGACAATATTCCATGAAAAGAAAAACCTCTTTTTTATTATTATTATTTTTTTAAAGTTACCAAAGTAAGATTGCATAAAGCAAACAAATCAAACTCACAAGTAGGAGTGAAAAAAAAA
This sequence comes from Arachis hypogaea, assembly GCF_003086295.3. Classification (NCBI taxonomy): domain Eukaryota; kingdom Viridiplantae; phylum Streptophyta; class Magnoliopsida; order Fabales; family Fabaceae; genus Arachis; species Arachis hypogaea. The sequence goes on along the minus strand of NC_092039.1, from coordinate 3,436,349 downwards.
ATCTGTTAACACATAATTATATATATAAATAATTTTTTATTATTAATAAAATTATAAAATATTTTAAATTTATTATATTTAATTATAAATATTTTTATATATTTTAAATATTTAAAAATTTTAAAATTTTTATAAATATTAAATATGATATATTACATACAAATATTTTATTAAAAAATAATATTTTTTAATAATATTTTTATTTTTGTAAAAAAAAATTAGCAAGTCTTTTAATAGATTTTAGGTCAGGTCAAGTTGAATAATAGGCTAAATTTCATACTTTAAACAAAATTTATAACTAACTGTAAGTGAGATTCAAGCCAATTAACTATATAATAAGTTATGTCTATTAAAAATAAAGTCTAATCTGACCTGACTTGTTTCTACTTCTATTCACAAGTTAACTTAATTCACCATTTAATTAACAAAAAAAAAACCTTATTTTTCACTTTCATTTTAAACAATCAAATATTTAAAAAATAATAAAAAAATTAATCTACAATAATCTAAAAAGTATTTTATTTTATATTTCTTATTTTATATTTTTAATTATTATTGAAATAATTGAATAATATTAAATATATAAATATATACAATATTAAGTTAAATAAAATAATGTTAAGTTATTATTTTTCTAATATTATTAATTTAAGAGTTGGAGAGAAATAAATTATTTTAACCGGTTTGATACTTATTTTTTGTGAACATATTTTTTTTCCGAAAAAATAGTAAATGAAATTATTTAACATTTAACAATATAAGTTAGGAAAAATTCAAATGTACTGTTATATTGGTATTTTAGTAAATTTTGACCGTTCATTTTAATAATAAAAAATATATATAATATATATAAGTAAGATGAACGATTAAAAACCCCTGGTACACTACACTAGTATAACAGTACATTTGAAAATCTTCTTATAAGTTATACACTTGTTTAAAGAGATATGACCACATTGAAAAATCCATATTTGAGTGAAAGGGACCGTACATTACAATATACAGTGAGTGAGTGACACACTCACTCGTGTAGTATACGGTACAACTACCTCTATCTGTATTCTGAAGCTTCATTATTTATTTATATAATTATATTAAATATTCATATATTATTATTATTATACTATTGTTTTAAACAACATCATTCATTAATTAATGACAATGTTGTGCGTGTAAAATAAAAAATAAAAAATAAAAAATAGATAAATCATACCTCAGTTGCTTCTCACACAACGACCGTGGTCTTCTTCAGATTACTTTTTGCTTACTAAATTATCTCTGTTGGATTTTATTCTTTATTCTTCGGTTTTTTTTTTCCTGTTTATTTTTTTTATTTTTTATTTTTTTGTGTGTATTTCAAAATTCCAACTTTTATTGTGAGATCTTTGGTGCTGCCTATAATGCAAGCAGCTCAAGCAGCAGCCACTGATGAAGTCTCTGAGATTTCACCCCAGGTTTCTATTCTCATGATTCATCTCTAAATCTGTGTAAAATTCTATGCTTTTAAACTTTTTAAATTTATCACTTGATCTTGAGATGTGTGTGTCTCAGTGTGTGTATTTTGATTGAATTGAAGTTAAGCCGTTACGGGGTTTCTCAATTTGAGCTTATTCTATGCCTACTTAAGCCTAGGTTTTTATTTGTTTCCTGAATTGTGCATGATTGGAATGTAGTTTTGATTGTTGTTCATATGCCTTTTAATTGTAACTGCTTCTGGAGGTCCGTGAATTTGAGATATGAGTTCTAGCTGATAATGTAGTTTGTGAAGAATTTTGGAAGATGTCAATTTTCTTCTTAACTTTATTAGATTGTATCTTGTTGTTTTTTGCTCTATAAGTCACCACTAAGGAATTTATTGATTTTGTTCATGTGAGTTTCGACATTGATGGTTTATTCAACTTCCGGATCCAGATCCTCTCTGTGAAACAAGTTAATTTCTGAAAACAATTTGAGAATTATCATTCTATTTTTGTTGGCATGCTATCTCTTGAAGTGCTTGCATTTTAGTTATTGCATTTGTTGTTATATTATCTGTGGTGCTTTGGCATATAATGCCAAATTGTTGGGACTAAATTGCTTGAAATTGTCCCTGTTACTTGCAGATTAACCACTGTTCGAACAAAGAAGTTTCAGATCATAGACCAAGTGGGAAACGTCCTGATATTTCACTTCAAGTTCCACCTAGACCTGTAGGGTTTGGCAGTGGAAGGGCTTTGGACCATTCTCAAAGTTTCTCCAAAGGGATATCATCATCAAGAGGTTTTTTGCGGGCATTGAGCTTGAAAAGAAAAGCTAATGTAACAGATGGCGAAAGAAGCTGCCTCCTTAATTCAGACTCGAAGACATCTGCGGACAGTTCTAATATGGATTCGATATCTGACGCTGCATGGAAAAGATGCACTTCTCTTCCTGTTACTCCTGCATCAAATCTGTCTCCTTCGGTTTCAACACCTGTTTCTGCAAGGACTTATACTGAACAGAAGCAACATGTAATGTTCTTTTATTTCATTGTGATGCATTGCTTATGGATTCTCTAAAATAAAATTAATGTGAGTTATACCTCTAACTTGGACTATGGAAAGGTTGAATTCATAGGTTAAAATTAAATCATCTGTATTCTGTAACATTACATTGTGTGAAACCTGTTATCAGAGAAAAGAAAGGAAATACTAGAATATTCAGATATGTTATTTTCAACAAGGTTTTAAAGGAATACTTGAAAGCTTACTGACTCAAACTCATGTTTAGATCTTTCTAAAGCATATGATACAACAACAGTTGCATGAACTAAGGTTTACCCCATCTTGAGGAACTTTATTTATATTTTCAAATGGCTGTTGTTAACTTTTGTGCAGAAAGATGTTGGTCGTTCCAAGGTTTCAAGGTCCCTTTCTGTACCTGGGAGAAATGTTGTTATTGTAAGATCCATCTCCTTTTCTACCCGTAGTGAACAGGATCAGCAAGATACAAATGATGGTATGTTTCCTCTAAGGCCTCACTAAAGTCATATATACTTTATGTACTTCCAGTTTCGTAGTCCTACTTTTCTATTTTTAAATTCACAGTGAAGAAATCTAATCCATTTTCCAAGCTTCACATTTCAAGCAGAAAATGGGTTAATCAGTGTTTATTATTCCACCTAGTGTTGTGGTTCCTGTCATCATCCTTTTATGGGTTAGAAATTATCTCAATTGGTTGCCAGTGTTTGAAAATGTTGTATGTTGATAATAGACAAAATGACAGCCACTTTTATGAGTACGAGTCTATCACACTGCTGGGATATTTTACTTAGTTCCTGAGTTGTTGTCTCGTTAGTAACATTTTAGTTAGAGTGCCATTTTTTAGCTTATTGTCACTTTAAATCTTCTACAAAATAGTTTAACACACTAAAACAATTTTTATTGGTCAATCAGATCAGATAACTCCCGTGCCACCAGAAGGTGCTGATGATGAAGAAATTCCTGAAGAGGAAGCAGTGTGCAGGATATGTCTTGATGTCTGCGATGAAAGAAATACCTTGAAAATGGAATGTAGTTGCAAAGGTGACCTGAGATTGGTGCATGAAGAATGTGCAATAAAATGGTTTAGCACAAAGGGAAATAAGAAATGTGAAGTATGTGGGCACGAGGTTCAGAATTTACCCGTAACTTTGCTTCGTGTTTCCAGCTCTATTCAACGGCAAAATAGACAAGTGCAGGGTCAACTAAACTCAAGTTCAGAATCAATAAAGTAATCTGAAAATCTATGCTCTCAAATTAAGTTATCTGTTATTTCTGTTCTTATAAATGGCAACCTTAGACATTACCCGTTTTAGGTTTCCTTGTTTTCTGCAAGTTTTTCAAAGTCCATATACCATGGGTTCAGTTTTAGATATATAATGAATCTTAAACTTTCTCCTAGAATTTAATCGTGGAGGGGAGCTGGTCTTTGACATGGTATCAAAGTCTCTGAGTCAAGACCCTGAACCCTTGTCATTTCTGTTCTTCTGTAGAAAAGTTGCACAAGGTAAAATAATAGGCCCGGGCATAGTCCATTCTTCGAGCCCAAAGCGCTCTTTCGTGAGGGTGAATTGGTCCTTGAGAGTTACTTATTCTCAGAGTTGATTTTTTTTTATGTCTTAAAATGATATTTTCAATCATAATTAATATTGCTGCTAAGATAGTTCAGTTTGGAAACTCATTCGGGATAAATTTGAGTTATGTGCATTCCCAAACATTTAATCATTCAAATATTCCAGTTCTAGTCTTTTCCAAATAAGTTACTTAAATTTATTAATATTATTATTATTCACTTGACCTTGATTTCCATTTTTCAGTGCCTGGCAAGACTTTGTGGTGCTCGTCCTGATAAGCACAATATGCTACTTTTTCTTCATTGAACAGCTCCTGGTATGCCTACATCTTTTAAGAGAATACTATAAGTGAACTTCTAACCCCTTAGATAGAGTCCAGAATACATTATATTCATAGTCTAGTAAATATATATGCATATTTTATTTGATTCTATGTTCCTTTTTGTAGCTTCCTGAGTTGAAGACTCAAGCCATCATAATAGCAGCACCATTTGCCTTTACATTGGGCCTCCTGGCATCTATTTTTGCAGTCATCCTTGGTAAAAACTCATATCTTCAGACTGAAATTGGTTTATTGTTGAACGTTAATTTAATTTTACCTGTGTTACGTGCAGCAATTAGAGAGTATATATGGACATATGCTGCTCTTGAGTTCGCTCTTGTGGCTATAACCGTGCATCTGTTTTATACCATGGTGAGTGAGAATGTTCATATTTTTGGTAATAATTTCCTAGTAATATTGGCCGGATTGACAAATGAAATGCCTGCTAATGGCTAAAACTCTTGCCTCGCTATATTTCTTGGGTTGCAGTAATGAAAGTATTAGATTTTGTAGAAAAGACTGCATTTATTTGTATTTAGTTATCCTGTGGTCTCTAATGGTGCATGCTTGTCTTTTAAAATAATGTAGTTACAGTACTGTTTAAGACAAGGGCAAAAGAGGGGGGAAGAAATTGTAAAAGCCTTTGCTTTGGTGCCAAAATGGGATGAAGAGATTTGTTGAATGCATAATGCATATAGATGATAGAATAGCAAGTGATGTTTTCTGATTTATAACCTGTATACATTTTGCATGTAAGAAGTTACAACATTATGTTTAGGTAAAATTTTTAACTTTTACAGTGTACCTATGATGTGCTAAATAAAGCTTTGTGACCTTTTGTTGCAGTTGCATTTGAAGGCCATCTATGCAATACTACTTTCATCAGTTTTGGGTTTTGGAATTGCTATGAGCCTCAACTATTTATATATCCAATATGTTACTTGGAGACTTCAGGTCTCTCATAGTGATAACCTTCCAGTTTGAATCTCCTAAGAAGTGAATCAGCTTCATGGATTTTCTATGTACCTAAATGACATGATGACCTTCAAGATTTTATTTTAAACTTTTGTTGTAGTAGTATTATTACCTGTTGGACCTTTACCATATGATATATTTGTTGCTAAATAAATCTCATGAAGTGTATATTCAGGAAAGTAAGAGAATCAAAATGTTAACTTGTTTCTAACTCAAGGTTATCAAACTCTAGAATTTGGCTAAACTAGATTTAGATCCGCACAATATGTGAAAAACTAATATTATAAACTTTTTGTATAAATTATTTTAGATAACTAAAATGATAATAGAGGAATTTTGAATAATAGAATAATATTTTAATAAATAGAATCAATAATTAATTAATAAATAAAATTAATTAGTTATAAAATAATCTATATAGCTGTTAAAACAAATATAATAAGTTTTATAGTGTATTACACTGATAATATTTTATATATATATTGAAGTATTTGCTTAAGTAATATTTTTAACTCTTAAAACAAAACATTATATCATAGTAAATTCTGTAGTATAATAAAAATTAATTCTATCAATCTATATATATGAATAAAAGTATTTGTTTAAGTATAATTTTTAATACATAGGATAATATTTTAATAAATAGAATTAATTAATGATAAATAATATGACATTTTTTTCTTAGAAAATAAACTAATAATGGTATTAAATTTATTATTAATTAGGAGATAATACTAGATAATGTCATTAAATGAGAAAGGGTAATAAAAAAATTAATTTAAAATTCTATAAAAAATATAACTGACAAAAAAACTTATGTGACAATAGAATAAGTAGAAGAAATGTCATTTTAGTTACAAGAAAATATAGGTATCAACTTTTATATAGATAGATAGATAGATTTGTGGAGTTTAGGAAAATTTGAATCATAAAATTCAACTTGTAACCTTGATTTAAGGAAGGGATCTAAACACAACAATTTACAAGTTAATTTGATGGTATTGGTATGTCAGAGTGGGTTGGATGCAACTATAAAAGTTTAAAAAAGCAAATCTAGCTACATGTTTTCTTCAGTTTCCCCCCAGTTCTTTTTCAGAAATAAATAATAACTTTGAAGTACCTAATTCAACATAAATATAACGATCTTAACAAGTATGTGCCACTTTTACAATAACTAATAAACTTTAATCAACTTAGACATGTTTAAAGTACATTGGAATATATTTCCTTCATGACAGCAAAATGCTTATCTTGCAGAGAAAGAAATGGAAGTTTTTCTGTTATAGCAGAAACAAATGGACTAAAGCAAGTTGATAATATATGAAATTCAGGAAAAGACATGCATTGCTTTTGATATTATGCAGGAATATGTACTGTAAATGTCTAGTGTATTAATATAAAACCTTATTTCTTATCATGCTTCCACTTCTTCTTTACTTGTTCAGTTTATATTCTCACCAAATTTTTGGGACTAGTTGAATTCCATGTGCTTTAATTGCAATATATAGTGTCTTTGCTTCCTCCTGGATGCTAACTTAGAAATCATTATTTAACAAATGGGAAAATCAATGTTATAATAATAAGCAAAGGGACTGCATGTATATATGTAACTTTAACATAACCTTTGTTAAGCTTGTTTATATTGATCATATACTCCAACTTAGAGGGACATAGATAGGTTATTTTGACACCAGAAAAAATGGAGCAGAATTCTGAGGTTGAAAATTTGTTTCGTTATGCCACTAAGGGTCAGATTAGAGAGGTCTTAGAGGTTTATGAGAAAAACCAATTGACATTAGAAGCAAAGATAACAAGAGCAGAAGATACAGTGTTACACATTGCTGTTTATGTAGGCCAAACCAATTTTGTGACAACCCTTTTGGATAATATCACAGAAGAAGTGTGTCTTGCAATCTTAAAGTTGCAGAACTCAAAGGGAAACACTCCTCTGCATCTTGCAGCTGAGCTTGGAAATATGGAAATTTGCTACAATATAGCTAGAAGGGACCCTACACTCATTTCTTGGCGCAACTTCCAAGGCGAGACGCCGCTCTTCTTGGCAGCGATTCATGGTAAGAAGGATGCATTCTTTTGTCTCTATGGCCACCAACAAAACAAAGATGACTACTCACTTTGCAGAAAGAACAATGGAAATACCATTCTTCATTGCACCATCTCAAGTGAATATTTTGGTTAGTGTCTCATGCATTGTCATCAATTTTGTCATGTTTGATCATATTAACTATTGTTAGTTATGCATACTCATTTTGATTTTATTAATCAGCATACTAAAATTAAATGACATTTATGTACTCATTTGGTCACCTAACTTTTTGGTACTCCAAAATCTAGATACATTTTTGTTAATTATATCACAGCTAACACTTGTATAACTAAGATCCAAACTTGATCCACACTTGTTAAATGGTGATCCACATTATCGAACTCTCGAGTTAACTCGTAAATGCTCAAGTCAAGTTTGATAACATTGGATATACTGATATCAACTAGTATATTATTTATACACATCATGTTAAAAACATTTCATGATCATATCTAGCACTTGTATTTCATTGAATATATTTAAAGTTTTGATGAATTTGACAGGATTAGCACTTAAAATAATTGACTTGTACCCAAACCTTGCGGATTCTGTAAACCAGGATGGGTGGTCACCTCTGCATATCCTTGCCATGAAGCCTAATTGTTTCAAAAGCAGCACCAGGATGGAGTTTTTAGATCGTTTTGTCTATAATTGTGAGAACACTTACGTTCTTACACACTTCTATACTATTCTGTTTCTTTATCAAAGCTAACATGATTTTAGGAAACTTAAGCATTTCTTTTCTACTTTTAAAATTCTTAATGGCTTTAATATTACATATTTAAAATGAATTTTTTCACATAATGTTTAGACCTTATTTGTTCCAGATTTACATATATAATAAATTAGAAATAAAAATATAAAAGATTAAATTTAAATGTAGGTCTGATGTGAATTTCTTTGATTAAGTTCATCAATAGAATAATTAAAATCTACCGTTGTTAAGGCTGTGTTTGTTTTTAAAAATAGGACAGAATAAGACAAGACATTGAGGATAAGACATAAGAGACAAAGACATAAAATTTTACGTTCTTGTATCCTGTTTTGGTGATAAACTAAAACAAATTATAAAAATCTAATTTATTCTCATTTTTTTTCATTCAAAAGATTTGAGACGAAAAATATAATAATAGAAAATATAATTATAAAAAATTAACAAGAATAATGAAAGAAAAACTAAAAAATAAGTTGTGTCCCTTGTTAATATTTTCGTATCCTTCCTGTTAGGATGGACACAAAATACACTAATCAGTGTTCCTAAACACATTGTCTCTATAACCAAACGCAGCCTAACATACGAGTTCCCCTATTTGTCTACAAGTAAATTTCTAGCCATAAGGTGGATTACCTACCTTTATTCTAATCATAGTAACTAGAGTGAGACCCACTCAATGTTCGAAAAAATAAATCAATTATACTATATAGTATATTTTAATAAGTGTTTTACTATTTAGAGATTGATTAGATAATATATAAACTAATATTAAATTTGAAGTGTTTTATATTAAAAATATTTTACAGAATATTTATTTGACAATTTGTATATAATTTTGTATAATTATTCAACTAAAATATTATACAAATTATAGTTCATTGTTTTAGGGATTTGAATTCATTTATATTTTTATATTAGAATTATACAAAACTACATCTTTTCATTCTTTAGTTTGTAAATAATTAAAAAAAAGTTAGAAAAAAAAATGAATGAGAATGAAAACATAAAAAGGTAATATAAAATTATGAAATTTAGTTTTCCTCTCTAATAAACCGTGATCCTGTCAGGTTTGATTGTTGATGATGTCAGCGAGGAAGCAAATGAAATACATAACAATCGGAGAGATCAGCAGAAAACTAAGTATCCAATGAACTACAAGACATGCATGAGCTTTGTGTCTTTGTTTATGCGTGCAGCTAAAGCTCTGAGTGAGTTAATCAACCATGTCTAGTATATGCATATGCCAAGTTTAACTGTACTAATTTGTCAATTTACACTATGACACAGCCTTTGGAAAACATAGTCATAAAGCTGAAACTGATGATGAAGAGAATTTCTCAAGAAAATCCTACATCAGATATGGTATTGATTACAGCAAATTTAATCTTTAACTAATCACAGTTTTTGTGGCTTGCATGTTAAATGTTACAGTTGCAGCTGGTTCAACTTTAGGTGTTTTTTTTTTTTGGGCATTTTACACTCATTTCCTAACATCTAGTGTGTGTATACACATGCAGAGAAAGAGATGACAAAGAAAGAAACGAAATATAACCGGTTTCCACCAAATTGGGAAACCATTATCCGGATTCTAACAGTTACAATAAAGGCATTGCTACTTATCTGTGGTGTAGGTAATATATATATCCACAAGCACTAGAGTTCTCATAAGTTGTTTCACAAGAAATTAAGAAAAAGAAAACAAGTTGCTACCCCTTTTTTCACTGAGTGGCAAATTGCAGGATCATCTTGGATAGACAAAATCCAAAGGAGGAAGGCGAGGCACATGTGGGCAAAACAAGTGATGAATGAACTGATTCAGCGCGCTTCATTATACAAGTACACGTATAATGGAGGAACTCCTCAGGGAAAAGGGAAAACAGATAGTGGTATGCAGAATGGAATTTATGCAGAAAGGAGAACAGATTCACCTATATTGATTGCAGCAAAAATGGGAATAACTGAGATGGTTGAGAAGATCTTGGATATATTTCCAGTGGCTATACAGGATGTGGATTCCGATAACAAGAATGTTGTTCTTTTGGCTATAGAGAATCGGCAGCCCCATGTGTATAATATGTTGAATAAGTCTGACATAACCAAGGAGAGCGCATTTCGCCAAGTAGACAGCCAGGGTAACAGTGCATTGCACCTTGCTGCTACATATAGAAGCCATAAGCCTTGGCGTGTCCCTGGTGCTGCAATGCAAATGCAGTGGGAATATAAATGGTATAAGGTAATGCAAATTAGAATGTTGCTGGTCAGATAATATTATGTTTCATTGGCAAATAATAGTTTTAACAACAATTCAAAGTTGCATTGAAACAATGACTCATGATCCTTGTGGCTTTTGCAGCTTGTTAAGAACTCCATGCCTCCAAATTTCTATGAACGCTACAATAGGAAGGGGCAAACAGCAAAGCAAGTCTTTGTTAGTACACATGGGCAACTTGTGAAAGAAGGTGGTAAATGGCTCACCAAAACTGCAGAATCATGCTCAGTGGTTGCAGCACTTGTTGCAACTGTGGCATTCACAACCTCAACAGCTATACCAGGTGGTCCTGATCAAAACACTGGTATACCACTTCTAAGGGGTAGACCTGCATTCCACGTCTTTGCTGTAGCATCACTCATTGCACTCTGTTCCTCTGTCACATCCCTTGTTTTGTTTCTCTCAGTACTCACATCTCGGTTCCAAGAGAAGGATTTTGTTGTTGACTTGCCAAGAAAGCTTCTTGTGGGGCTGACAACACTCTTCGCATCGATAGCATCGGTGTTGATCTCATTCTGTGCAGGGCATTACTTCATCATTGAAGATGAACTGAAATATGCAGTTTTCCCCATATATGCTGCAACTTGTTTGCCTGTGTCATTTTTCGCACTAGTCCAACTCCCACTTTACATTGATCTGGCTTTGGCTATGCTTCGGAAGGTTCCTCAGCGCAGCTATAAGGTGTTGCCTAACTACTTACCTGACCATCATCATTAGCTAAAGATATTTATTTACTTTGTAATTTGATAAATGCTGAACAATAAACTATAGCTACTAGATAGGGTCCAGATCAGGAACTTCTGCTGTTAGATAGAGTTTAAGATGAACTGCAATGGATTTTCTTTAACTAAAAACAATACTAGTAATTCAATATACTAGTACATCTCATCGTGCATACACAACCCAGGTCCATGGTTACCACTGACATCGTCCGTTATGAGCATCACACAAAATTACAGCAGCAGGATGAAATATAAAGGGGCAACATCTATCCTACATGAAAAAAATGTTTGGAAAATAGTTACAAGACCTAAATTCTATACATGATCATAACAAAAATTAAGTTAAAAAGTTAAGTGCACTTTGTAACAGGAAGAAATGTTCTGTCATCTTTTCTCAGCCATATGCTGGAACGGGTTTTCTTCACCTGCTCTGCAAAGAGACAATGCCTGCAACCAAAAAGTGCATAAGAGGAATGAATTAATGAAATGCCATTTACAGGGACACATAATAATCATAAGACCCATCATATAGGGAACGTAATTTGTAGCAGTACATTAGTCATCAGAAGCAGAAAACATTTCTCCCACTAGAGAGATTTAAGTTGAATATACAAGAGCGGAAGAAACAAAAATCCAACCTTTCATAATCTAACTTCTGAATAACTATGCCATTCAACAATAGTTCTGAACTGTACACCATTACCCCTGCATGTGCAGAACATGTTATTTTTTATTTTGGCTTTTAGGCAGATTATAATTTTTTGAAGGTAATTGAGACAGATTCTAACCCTTTTCAAGAAAAGGCACACAAGAGGCATAATCTTCTTCACAAGATAGGATCAGTAGATCATCTAAGATTTTATTTTCCTTCAAAACAGATCTGCTGATCCTCTCCATTACCTACAAGAATTACAAGAAAAAGATATTAAGATGAATCAAGCCAAAGGTTGCAGTCAAAACATGGACTAGTTGAATTGCATGCATAGAAATGTCAACATATATTTCAGAAAAGAGGGTGGGGAAGAGGGAATAACCCACCAATTTCATGGTTAAAAATCATCAATGTACTCCAATAAGTATTAATAATAAAATGAAAAATTACAATTAAGTTATCAAGTAATTTCTTTGCCAGTGAGATAGAAACAAAAGAAAATTCACGGCAACAAGGAACTATCCAAATTCTAAAGACATTTTTTATCCCCTGACGACTTAGGGGTATAAACAAGGTAAATGCTTAAAGAGAGAGATTCATACCTGGCCCTGAACTGCCCCCACTAAAGTTGAAATAATCTCTTTACTAGGTTTAGTATTTGGGGTGATCAATACTCTTCGACCCTGCAGAAAGTAATGGTCATTTAGCAGAGGGAACAAGCCAAAAACTGCCTGTTTGTTTTTTAAATCTGATTAATTAAGCTTTTGTGTCTAGTGGGATAAGACTTTCTTGTTGTTGTTGTGCCTCCAAGTCTTCTGAAAGTTCAACTATGATTCACTTAATTTTGAAGTAATTATTTTAACCCATAAGCAATTTGTTTATATGGTTCAGTTACAAGGAATTAAGTCCCTTGTCAACCAGCAATAGGGGAAGCTATACCTTTGCGGATGTGACACAAGCTTATTTATCAGAGTTAGCTTTTAATTTAATGACATGCCCTTGTTTGCAGGCAATGCTTTTATGCAGACAATGCAGCACAATGCCATGTCACAAATGATTGTCACACGAACAACTAAACAGGGGACTTTAACACTATCAAGTTGAAAACTATCGGGTCATAGCTATTGCAAGTAGAACTTGAAGGAAAAAATTGCTAGAGTTGTTCTAACATACACAAGTGCAGATGCATGCATGCCCACATACATAACCAACAGATATTTGTACAAAACAGTTAGAATAATAAGCTTGCTCAAATCTTAACTAGTGAACCACATGCATTAATTAATGGTTAAAAGACTTAATTGGTTCCATAGATTCATTCACCTCTAGAAGTGGATGCCGGGATGCACGGGCAAGTGACACTGGCATGCTGAAACCAAACTCCTTTTCCTTTTTTGCGTCCCTTAATATGTAATTTTTCTCATCAATAAAACAACTAGCTTGTCCGCAGCTCTCAATCCATAAGTGTGTGACCACTGGTTTGCCAAATGCAATAGCTTCTAGCATATTCCTTGTACGTACAAATTGATCAGCTATGAAATGTGTTGCGTCTGCAATGGAGGATGCTACAGAAACGCCGAGTCGTGCTAAAATCTGTAATAAGTCCATAAACAAAATTAAACTAAAACCCGACTATGTTTCAGTAACACTGACAGTATCGAAGGTAAGACATCATTACCTTCTTCTGATGCTTAATAATATCTTCGTTTAAGTGGTTGCTGTACAGAATTCGAACATCAGTCATATCCCTCCTCTTCCTTGAATCTTTAGACGGAGTTGTTAATTCCGGGCTAACGGGACTCAAGTTACGGAGTTCTCTTTGGAGCTCCTTACGGAAAACTTTGTGAAGGCATGACCTTGAAAGATTTCCATTGCAAGATTGCTTGTAATAATCATCTCCCATACAAACAGGTGAAGCATCATTCATTGGTGTCTTACAATTAGCTGGCGTTGTCGCAGAAGCCAAGTCAGAGGATTTGTGACAATCTTTTGGCGACTCATCTGAATTGGTGACTTCAAAATTATTGCTAGACAACCGGACAGCTGCAATATTCTTTCCATACGATTTCAGATTTTCATCCTTCTCAGCTATAACATTACAATCAATAGGACTCCTAGAATGAATACTTGATTGTTTATTTCCAGCACTAGATTTTCCTTTGGGCGGCACAGATGATTTAGATGAATCTACTAAATTCTCAGATCCTTTATCATGATCAGAATACTTCCTAATCCTAAGTGATCTCCTTCTTCTAGGACAATCTAATGCATCCATTTCAATCTCATTGCTAATGCCTGCAGTACTTGCTTTTGGAGTAGAATTAGGATCCAGTGATTCATCTGCATGGAGGACAGTCCCATTAGTCTTCTCAAGGGAACCAATCCTACCACTAAATTGATTTACCGTTAAAGACTGTCTAGTTCTACGAGCGATTGGTGTACAATGATAAACCTCATCCTGTAAGTGCTTTTCATTAACTCTACTCCTTCCACTTGCTGTGTCATTGCTATCATGAATCTTTAATTCACCATGATCAAGTATTTTCAAAGCACCTGTTGATTTTCTTTGATCAACCATTGGAGACAAAACTCCTCTTCTTCCATTCTCATTAGCACCTGAGGTTTGTATGGCTTCTGCATTTAGCTTAGTCATCTTTGATCTTGTAACAATATTGCCCTTTTTGCACTGTCCGACTTCTGTACATTTCTTTGATAAACTTGAAGTTTGCAAATCTGACTTAACTTCAGCTTTCCTTTTCTTGTCAAACTGCCTTGAACTATCCCTAGATCCAACAGGATTGTGTTGACCTTTTGAACTGCTTCTAGTATTACAAATAGTATCATTAGCAAGAGATTCAGCACCACATAAAGCTTCCATAGCCTCAGCAGCCATTTGAGTATCAAGACCTACATCCATCGTTTCCTGTACATCTGCATTAGCCTTGGGTTCCATCTCTCCTCTAGAACAATAGGCATCAAGCTGTTCACCCAACTCCTTAGCAAGGTTCCTTGTTATTCTTCTTGTTGCTTCCTCTACATTATTATCCCATACTCTCTGATTATGCCTCCCTAACCTTGAATCAGAGTGAACTGCACGAGTTTTCCTACTAGGGATATTTAACTTTTCCTCAGCATCTTTATCATTATTTGGCCTGCAGAATTTGGTCTTCTGGGATACTGGCAAAGATTTTGATCCACGAGTTTCACAATAAAAGAAGTCCTCTTTTCTTCTAAGGTATATGTCTCCCCCACCTTCATCCTCACGGCTATCATCCCAGTCAAAGACTGCAGCTTTTGCATCTTTGCCCCTATCAGTAACTCTCTTGGCCAAATTTTGTTGCCCTTTTCCATTGGCCACTGACTTTGATTTTTCCTCCACATTCTTAGCACAGTTAGCGGAAAGAGGCGTGGTGGTTGTTATTCTTGTAGTATTTTTAACACGGTTAGTATCTTGATCAAACTCCATGATATTATCGTGGAGAAACCTATCTACAAAATCAAGAGCATTAAGCTGCGACAACTCTCCAGGTTCTTGAGAGTTGACATAGCTTAACCCATCATGGCAGATAGGCAACTCATCCACTCCATCAAAATCATTGCTTTCAAGAGAAGGTTCATTAGTTTCAATGGGCAAAGCATCATTGAAAAGTTTCCTCACTGCTGAGCTAGCAACCTTGTCTGCATTTTTGTTCTTCTGTCCCTCTATCTCCATGCTGTATTTCGCACCACTGCATTCCCGATTAACTTCTTCAACTTTCCCATAACATCTGGGAAAGGATTCATCATTATCCTTTACAACCACATGCTCTTGACAAGACTGGCTATTGCCCTTGTCAGAACTGGTCCGATTTGAAGTTTTTTTCGAAGCCACATTGCGAGCAGCTAAAGCAGCTTTCCTTAAAGATTCAACACGCAGATAAGTAAATCGTGGTGGCTTCAAACCTGTAATAAATAAAATAAACTTTACCAACGCAACCAAAAGAACAGTGACATTAAATTTATATACAAAACAGTGTAGAACAGGAGAAACAATGATACACCACACTTGTATACAACAAACAGCTGCCAATGAGGTTTCAGCTCAAAAAGGCATCAGCACCAAGACTCTAAGATCAGATTTGTGACAGTGATATCATATGCCCAATAATCCATCAAATGCCCCAAATATACACCAATGTTAATGTACCTAAAAGAAAAGTTCAAGGGGTTCACCTGATCTGTTGAGTTCATTTTCAATAGAATCAATATTCCCAAACGATTTCTCATCAGAGAATCTTTCATGCTCTCCCTCCTGCTTGTTATACGCAGATTGACGATCACCACCGTCGGAGACATCCGCATCATCATCCACACCCTCTAAAACCTGAGTTCCATCTAAGCCTTCGACTTCACCTTCACCACCACTTTCAAATCCAACATCCCCTTCTTCATTCAGCAACTGTGTGCAGTCATCAACAAGAGCAGCACCGTCAAAATCATCCAACGGCTGAGTCTCACCGGCGAAATCCAACACCTGAGTCTCGCCTGCGAGGTTCATCGGCTCAGCTTCCATATTATCATCATCGCAATCATCAAAAGGCTCTGTGTCTTCGAAGTAGCGCGATTCATCATCACCTGAACACAGTAACAATAAATCCCCAAAAAATGTCAAATTTAAACTTTTATTAAAAACAAAAAAAAAACATAAATAAAACATTATATGGGAAAAAATGCGGTTAATGTAAAGCAACAAATAGAGAAAAGAGTGAGCTTGAAGAGAGTAATGGAAGAAGTGAAGACGGAAAAAGAGAACCCACAAGAGGGAGAGTGAGGAATGTCGAGTGGCTGAGTATCAAGGAAGTCGAATTCTTCATGAATCGAAGTGTCTCTGCTGTATGTGTTGTTGTTCTTGTTCTTGTCTTCCCTAGAAGAAGCCATTGCTGCAAAATCTTTATTCAAATTAGGGCACAAAATGGTTCATCATCATCGAAAGAGAAGTGGAGCGCGAAGAATAAGGGTTCTGTGCCAAATTTTTTGGAGGGAAAAAATTGGGGGTTAGCTGATTAAATTAAAATTTTAATTGACATAAGAATAAAGAAAGGGCATTTGGTCTAGTGGTATGATTCTCGCTTAGGGTGCGAGAGGTCCCGAGTTCAATTCTCGGAATGCCCCAATTTTAGTTTTCTCCTTTTTTATAAATTGATTGTGGTTATGGGCCGGCCTGTACATTGAATTAGGCAATGTATCGGTGAGAACATTCAAGGACTTCTCCCATAGTTTAAAATAGAAATTACTTAAATCAAATTAATAATTAATTAGATTTATTTAAATTTTTAACTTTGAATACTTTAAAATAGTTAGTAATATGTTATAAAACACACTGTGACCCTTTCTCTTCAACTGCACTGTGACCATACGCAGTTCTCACCACCACCGAAGAGAGTTGCAATCCAAGCTGATCGACGAAACCGCAATTGCCGCCAAGCCGTAACCCTCGCAAATGTTGCTGACTCGCGTCTCCTTTGCAGCCGCCGCAGCTAATGTGACATTCTTCCGGCTACTATCCCGCCACCGCATCGTATTTTGGTGATCCCTTATTGTGTCTTCTTTTTCGGCACCGCACATATAGCTGGAAACATAGAGTTGGATATATCTTTTGGACAGAATAAATCACAAAAATTTGGTGGTGTTCCGGGGCTTACCTAGAACCGGACGGCGGTTGGACTTGTTTGAGGCCCAAGCGCTGGAGGAGTGTGGTCTCCGACTTGGTTTACGTCTGGGAGCCGCCTCCGAGTTGTGTGTTCCAAGAGATGGGGGGTGGTACCTGCAAAGACACTCCGATGCCTAAGTCAGCATGGGGTTAAGCAGGTTTAGAATGTATTGGAACTTGGTTATACCTGAGGAGTGTCAGGGTATTTATAGTGGTGATCCAATAACCACCGTTGGAGTAGTGCCACCTTTTTAGGTGGATAACCGTCCCTTTATCTAGGGATTGTTGGGATATGGCTTCTAGAAGTGGTTAGAGAGATTTTAGGGGCAGTTACTTATTTGAATAAGTGTTATCTGCCAGCTATTTCTTGAGCCCGACTTCTTTGGAAAGAAGTCTGTGTTGAGTCCGACCTCTTTTGAAGAGGTCGGTGAATAACGAAGGCCAATCTTTGGATTGGGCCTTTTGGTGTGTTTGGACCTGGGCCATACCGTTGGGTCAGGGTAGGAACAGTGCCCCTACTCGAGTCCAATCTCTTTTGCTTATGAGTTGGATTCGAGTATTGAACTTGGTCTGTAGCTGACGTGACTTTTAAAACTGGCGTGATTTTAAATTTCTTAACCGCCAAGTCTAATCAAACGTCGCGTCTGTTGGGGTTTTCGCATTTACACGTGGGAGCAGTTACATTGGTAACAGCGCGTTTCTTTAATGATCGCGTCAATTTACCCTTATGCCCCTGGCGTGCTATAAATACTTTTCCCTCTTTAAACGACTTGTTTTTGGCCAAGTCTTTTTTCTAAGACTGATTGGTACAACTCGTTCTTTCTGAGTTATTTAAGGCTTGTAGGCTTTGTATGACTGGTTTTAGCACATCGTGCTTAACCAGAAAACATTTCTTATCCTAATTTTGTACAACTCGTTCAGTTCGAGCTGTTTTGAGGATGCATGACTTGTTTTAATACAAATCACCTTTCTGAAACTTATTCTGATTTCTTACGACTTGTTTTGATACAAATCGTTTACTTCAAAACTCGTAATTATTTTTTTAGTATAACCTCATCTAGCTCGTTCAATGCGAGTAGTTTTAAGGTCTTACGATTTGTTCCATTTCAAATCGTTTAATTAAAACGTGGCTATTTCTTGATCTAATTTCATACAACTCATTTAAATTCGAGCTGTTTTTTAGGACTTCACAACTTATTTCAAGTACAAATTGTTTATTTTGAGTCCTTTTAAACTATCAGATCATCTTTATAACCATCGGACTTCGTTGCTTTATCCATTATGCCCCTGCTCGAGGTCGAGCTTTATGAAGTCGGACTCGAGCTATCAAGCAAAAAGGATTTTCGAATGAAGCCTTTTTTTTGTTGAACTCATTCATTCTGAGTTTTCTAGATGACTTGTTTTTTATACAAGTCACTTTTTTGAAGCACAACTCGTTATATATCAAGTTGTTTTGCGCAATTTAAATTACTTAGATCATATGGTTATTTTTTACTCGATTTTGTTCAACTCATGGGCTTGAGTTGTTTTAAATCATCAAGCCGTATTATAACCATTGGACACCAATTTATACCTCGTCGCTTTATCCGAGCAACCATTGAAAAGGCCAGCTCGTGATTTTTGCGCTTTGTCGAGCATAAATTGGCGCCTTAGGTGAAGGGATTATATGCTTATTCCCTCCCCTTTCTAGTTTTTACAAGGTTGTCGTCCTTGTGTATGATACAACTTGTTTTATCCAAGTTGTTTTGGAGGATAGTTTTTACGTTTCGATTTTGTTCAAAAACGTTTACAATCCTTCCTTTTTAACTCGTTTCTATACGAGTCGTTTGGTTGAAGTGATTCATTTTCATACAAATCACTTTTAAAGCTTTGCTTTTAGATAGACACGACTTGTGCTTAACACAATTTCGTTGAAAATATGGTTGACTGGCATAACTCGTTTAATCCAAGTTATCCTTATGTTGTTGTGAATGCTAGAACAAGTTTTCTTAGAACAACTTGTTTTTGTGAAATTGTTCCATTTTATACGACTAGGTCGTTTATTTTTAGAACTTGTAGAGATGAGATTGTGGGCTTGAGATTTTGTACGATCCATTTGTTATCCGTGTGGATCGAGTTGTTAGATCGTATTTATGCCTTAAGGGGCATATTTAGTTAAGTTACTTTTGCGACTTGTTCTAAACACAACTTTTTCAACCCGTTTGGCCCGAGCTTTTTTCGAGGTGTTTTCTTTCCAATTCGCATATGTAACTTCTTTCCACCAATTGGTTCCTCGTCGCTTCATCCAGGCGATTTCTATATGATCGGCCCGTGATTTTTGCGGTTTATCGAGCTTCAATTGGTGTGTGTTAATTGTAGAAAATCAATTTTCTTAAGGAATTGTTTTATCTCCTTATGTTGGAGGTGTGTTGCGACCTGGGTAGTTTTTCACCCTCGAACTTAGACACTTTGTAGTAGCCCTTTTCTAAGATTTCAGTAATCTTAGAAAAAACCTTTTTGATCTTTGTTTTGAAAAACCTTTTTCTTGGCTGACTGTCCCTTTCTTTAAGTTAAGTTTTCCTTAACAACTCGGGACAGCCTTTTGCCTTAGTGCTTTCAATAGGTTTCCTGATCTCTTTTTGGTATTCCTTATACTCAATTTTTGATTTATTGAGCTCTTATGATTTAGGTTATTTTTGCGATGCGTTTCCTTTTTTCTCGATTTTTCCGACTTGTAAGTCAGGTAATTTCCGAGTTTATTACGATCGACTTTTATAACCTCTTTACACCGACTTGTACCTCGTCGTTTTATCCTGACGACCATCTAGGTCGGTTCATGGGATTTTCACGCTTTGTCGAGCTTAAGTCGGTGCGTTTCGTAGAAAGAAAGAAAAACGAGAAGGAATTTATAAGAGATAAAAGATCTTTATTTATTTGCGAAGGTACTTTTATTGCTACTAAGGGTTTTTCACTATCTATGATCCCTTAGTCTCTACTACGATGCCTCGTTAAAAACTCTTCTTCAGAAAAAATCCTTTAATTTTTGGGAATAAATCATGAAGTTGGAAAAAGAGTACATCAGGGAGTAGAGTTCGTTTTTAGTACCTTTTCATGTTACAAGCATGCCACGACCTTGGTAGCTCGGTGTTGTTTAAGTCAGTCACCTTGTAATAACCTTTTCCTAAGATCTCAGTAATCTTGTAGGGTCCTATCCTTTTTGTTGTCAGCTTTCATTCGCCCGAACTCAGTAGCCTGATATTTTTTCTTATCAAGATGAGGTCTTTTGCGGCGAATCTCGTAGCCATCAACTCAGGTTTCTGGAAGGGGGTCACGTTCTTCTTTTGTGCTCTAGCATCATTGTAGAATGTTGTCTTTAGTTTTTAATAATTTTGGACTTAGCTTTCATGATAAGCCAGTGCCCCTACTCGAGGTCGAGCTTCATAAAGTCGGACTCGAGTATTCAGTCATGCCATTCTTGAATCTTACTATTTGTTGCTATGTGACTTTTACAAGTTATTTTGGACTCTCTTTTTGGGAGGTCGGATAACTTGTTTTATACTTGTTGTGTCAACTTAGTAAGGTTGGATACTTATCTCTTGGCTTGAGGAGGCATTCTTATAAATCGCCGTCCTTTCTCAATTTGTTTTAAACAAATTGTTGTGACGTCGAGTTTACATCCTCTTCGTGTTGATGTTTGATTATGATCACGTTGTCCTTAAGTTATTTGTGCAATTCGTTTTAGGCTTTGCCCCTTGCCAGTTTGATTTAGTACAAGTGGCTTAATGAGGTCGGACCACGATTTGCATTTATAACTTCTTGCGCCACTTTGGATCTCATCACTTCAAGTCAGAAAAAGTGTGCATTAAGGAGTAAGGTGCGCTTTCTAGCTGTAGTATCCCTTTTGTTGTAAACATGGCACAATCTAGGTAGATTGTTTTCGAGTAAGTTGAGTATGTTGTAGTAGTTCTTTTTCAAGTCTTAAGTGACTTTGTTGGATCTTTTTATTTTGGTGTTGGCTTTTCTTCGTCCGCTTTTGGCCCGATGTCATTTTGGATCAAGACGAGGTTATCAGTTGAGAAATTTCTTCGTATGACCTTCTCGTGGTCATTTATGCTTGGGATCTGGTTCTCGAAGTTGTACCTCAAGAAAGAAGTCGGACTTTTCTTTGTAAGCTCTAAAAGGAAGTCGGATTTTTATTTGTAGACTTGAATCCTCAGAGGAGGTCAAATTATCTTCATAAGCTTGGATCTTTAGAAGAGATCGGATTTTTCTTTCTAAGCTTGGAAAGAGGTCGGAATTTCTTTCTAAGCTTGGAGGTTTTCGACCTCATTGTAGACCCTGATCTTTAAAAGAAGTCGGAATCTCTTTCTGATATTCTTCGAGGTTTTTGACCTCATTGTAGAGTTGATCGTGAAAGAGGTCGGATTTTTTCCTTGTCGGATCTAAAGAGGTCGGATTCTTCTGAGCAATGAGGTTTTAGACCTCATTGTAGAGTCTAACCTTTAAAAGAGGTCGGACTTTCTTCGTGGGATCTAAAAGAGGTCGGATTTTTTTTTGTGAGCTCCAGCTCATCCGACCTTGTTATAAAGTCTGGCCTTTAAAAGAGGTCGGACTTTTCTTCTTGAGCTCTCTAAAAGAGGTCGGATTTTCTTTGGTGAGCTCTCAACTCATCCGACCTTGTTGTAAAGTCTGGCCTTTAAAAAGAGGTCGGACTTTTCTTCATGAGCTCTCTAAAAGAGGTCGGATTTTCTTTGGTGAGCTCCCAACTCATCCGACTTTATTGTAAAGTCTGACCTTTAAAAGAGGTCGGACTTTTATTCGTGAGCTCTCTAAAAGAGGTCGAATTTTCTTTGTGAGCTCCCGGCTCATCTGACCTTTGAAGAAAAGTCTGACCATCATTCTCTCCAATGAAGACTGGGCCTTTGTCACTCTGACTTTCTTTTTTCTTTGGATCGGATTCCAGTTTTCTTCCTGGAAGACATCCATCTTTATTGGTGTGCAAACAACATCAAATTCTACCGCAGGAATATTTCTTTCCATATTCATTGGCAGTGATGTAATTTGTGAGCAACCAACGAAAGATGTACCATGTGAATTTTTCGTGTTATTCACTGCTCTGTTGTAATTGATATGTGAATCCAATGAAGAGAAAACTGGATTCATCACTTCATTGTCAGATTGGGTTGCATTCAAATGGATTGATGCTGCACTTTTTGGCATAAGTTGAAAAGAGAGGTTTCATTGTTTTTATCAACAACGTTTTCCCTTCTTTCTTCAATTACTGACTAATATGGGATATTTTATTTATTTATAAAACCTGTGAATTTGGAACATGCAACTGCTCCATTCCATGAGTGGGTATCATGGACTTTTCCGAGATTGTAAGTCGGCACAGATGTCATTGTCCATCCTATTTCACGAAGAGGTTGGGATTAGTCACGTTCCCTTTTCTCCCCTTCTTTTTTTATACGTAACTTCTTTTGCCAATTAAATTTTCTGAATTGAAAATTCTTTTATTCAATTGGCTTTTGAGTTTGTCTTTTTTTTTCACGTAACTTCTTTCGCCAATTGAATTTTCTAAATTGAAAATTCTTTTATTCAATTGGCTTGAGTTCGTCCCTTTTTTTTTCACGTAACTTCTTTTGCCAATTGAATTTTTTGAATTGAAAATTCTTTTATTCAATTGGCTTTCGAGTTCGTCTTTTTTTTTCACGTAACTTCTTTTGCCAATTGAATTTTCTGAATTGAAAATTCTTTTATTCAATTGGCTTTCGAGTTCATCTTGGTTTGCTTTCTACAATGGCCTTGGGACAGTGCTTTCTTCTCTTTTAATCCAATTTAACTGTAGAAGTAGAATCATCATCCCTATTTGATATCCTCTGCCCATTGGGAGAAGTTTTTACGGGATTTCTGGTATCCATAGAAACTGTATTCCAACTTCTTTTTAACATGCTTGCATCTTATTCATGTCGAGTGGTTGTCTGACTATGTTATTGATCATCCGCCATTATCAAGAGTTGAGCTCCAGGTCCCCGGCAACGGCGCCAATGTTTCGGGGCTTACCTAGAACCGGACGGCGGTTGGACTTGTTTGAGGCCCAAGCGCTGGAGGAGTGTGGTCTCCGACTTGGTTTACGTCTGGGAGCCGCCTCCGAGTTGTGTGTTCCAAGAGATGGGGGGTGGTACCTGCAAAGACACTCCGATGCCTAAGTCAGCATGGGGTTAAGCAGGTTTAGAATGTATTAGAACTTGGTTATACCTGAGGAGTGTCAGGGTATTTATAGTGGTGATCCAATAACCACCGTTGGAGTAGTGCCACCTTTTTAGGTGGATAACCGTCCCTTTATCTAGGGATTGTTGGGATATGGCTTCTAGAAGTGGTTAGAGAGATTTTATGGGCAGTTACTTATTTGAATAAGTGTTATCTGCCAGCTATTTCTTGAGCCCGACTTCTTTGGAAAGAAGTCTGTGTTGAGTCCGACCTCTTTTGAAGAGGTCGGTGAATAACGAAGGCCAATCTTTGGATTGGGCCTTTTGGTGTGTTTGGATCTGGGCCATACCGTTGGGTCAGGGTAGGAACAGGTGGGTTTATATTTTTGTTAAATTCTTTTAGGAATAGCTAATTTGTGTTAAATATGAATTTCACGCGTTTATTTTGTATTGGTGATTAAAATTTTGTTTTTATGTAAAATATTTTTTTGTCAATTTATTAGTTGTTTCTTATTAATTAAGTCGGATGTTCATTTACTATATATGTAGATGAATGTTTTTCATTTTAATGTGAATGTTTATTTAGGTATATGTTGATATTTTTATTAATTTGCTTCGTGTTACATACACATGCTCTGCATATTTTTCTTATTATGTGATTTGGATTTGATTTAATTTAATGTTGCTTGAATTCAAGTTGTGTTCGAATTATGTCATTTAGATATAAGTGATTAAGTTATAAGATTTTGTTCAAAAACATTGTGAGTATGGTGCTTATTATAAACTAAAATTTTACTAACACGCTTAATTTTGTTTAAGTTTGTCATTTTCTTAAAATATAAATTAATAAATTATAAAATATATATCACTATTAAATTAAGTGTCTAATAAATGAGAAAATTAATGAGTATGTTAGAACTTGTGAGTTGTGATCAATCTAAAATAGACTAGATGTTCATTTTACTAGATAGACAGATAGTTATTTTCATTTTAATTTGGATGTTTATTTGATTTGGATTGAATTTAATATAATTTTGCTTGATTTTGCAATAATAGAATCATTCAAGTTGAAAAAAAAAAAGATACATCCATACGTTTGTGCCTGAAAAATATCACAGTGTGTCTCATAAAGAAATTCCAATTATTCAACAAATAAAACATATCAAAGAGGTTTCTACTATTCAAATTTTTTCGACTGTTGTTTTTCTCCCTTAACAACCTTTTTCATGGGTAATCCTTCAGTTCATTGTATCATGGTCTTCGTGCTTAGTGGTATGAATGGTGTTCTCACCTCTTTATACTTGTTTCTTAGATGGTTGCGGTGCAAAGGTTCAATTTGGTCTTCCAACACCTTTTGCATTTGATCAACCAATGAATTTTTAGGACCCAAAACGATGTCTAACATTAATTCCAATCTGAATGACTTTAAGATATCCTATATGGTAAATTTGGTTGCGAGTGAGAGATTAGTAGCGTCAGTCAAATGTGTATTGCACGGAACATAAATCAGGTAGATTTATAAATTGTTAAGAACTAACAAAGGGTTAGATTTCATACAATCCAAACTTTACAATCTAATTTAAAAACAAACATCCAACGAGTAATAGAACAACAATACATTTTAATTAGAAAAATATAATGAATGCATACTATTAAAACTGATTTAATTAGGTGAAATCAGGAACAACTAAATTAAGTCTGAACTAATTGTTTAATTAACTCCCAAGCTACATAGAAAATTAAGTCAGACACTATTGGTATTACCTGAATAAACATTCTCTTTTTTGAATTGCAATAATTATCTATATATATGCTAAAATGAATATTCTGCTTAGAAAAACCAATCAAATCATACGCAGTAGCATGGTGTAAATCAGTTGAAACCACATATCCACGCATGTAAAATAGTTTAAAAGAAGAATAAACAACCACTATTTCAACAAATTCAAATAACATCTCTTTAAAAAAGAGTAAACATCCAACTGGTCCCGTCCATTTCAAATTAGGATAAGGTGACCCCTCACAAAAGAAAATCACCCAAGCTGGTCTCTATCCATCCATAAAATAACCCATTACCCCCTCTCTTGTATCCCCCATCCATAGTTGATGAAAAAATCTGATCTAACAGTTATCGGTGCTAATATGGACGTTAGTTCAAAGTTAAGTGTCAACGTGGATTAGGAGAAATGGACAGGGTTCGATTTGTCCCCCTGTCACATTAAAAAACGGCGTTGTTTTTGGGTTAAAGAGGGACCACTTTTACTTGATCCAACCTTATCCCTACTATATGGACCACCTAATTAATTTCCTATTTGGGCCAAACTTCATCTCACTATCTGAGCCAGAATTCACCTCGCCGGCTGGGTCCTGACTAGCTCTCTTCTTTGGTGATACCATTTTTTTTCTTTTTCTTCAATCTCTCATTCCTTCTCTATTCCTCACTATCTTCACTGCTATTTGTATCTTCACATCCCAGAGGAGGTAACTTGTATGACTCGTCTTTAGTTGTTTCATACCCTTCACTTGAGGATGATGAGTCACTCAAACTCCTCATCCACAACTTCAGGCACACTAACCGGATGATCAAAGTAGATGTAAATTTCATTTGTCTCCTTATTTTTACTCTTATTATTCCTCATGTCATTTATCTCAACATCACCCCTCATTACATGTAAGCCAGTCTTTAAGTCATGTGCTATACTATCAAAACAAAACATAGTCTTGTACTCTGTGTAACCCAACTCCTTCAGTAACGCTTCAAAATCAAAGAAGTTCACCAAATCAATGTCTAAAGGTGGTCATTTCTTCTCTTTTTCATCAACATAATTCAATTTACCCCGTGAATTCCTCTTAAAATATCCTCTATGATGAAAAACAGGAACTACTTCAAACTCATCCATCTGCAAATTACTACTACTAACCAAAATTCAGTTCATGACATTTTATCTCACTATGTCAGTGATCTAAACTACTGACAAGAAACATTATTTATTTAACAAATTAGTTAAAAACTTCAAATTCTATTCACGAAAACATTTTTAAAAAAGCATAACCAGGAAAACCATTTCAACATCATTGAATACTCCAGCATCAACATGCAATTTAAGAATAGAGATTGGATATTGCTAATTTTTGGGATGGTCAAATTCGTTACTAACTTGAACGGCGACAAAAGCTACCTCCACTCCACGACGTTAGTGACTCCGTCCATTGCGCAGTTAGAAGCATCGTCCGAGTCCTTCTTAGCGGCCTTGTCAGCACCAACACTAGCTACTTCCACCACTATCTGTCCTTTTGCGTGAAGAAGGTTACAAGGGTTTTGGTTATTCTGTAAATACGGGTTAGGATTTGGGGGGTTATGTGGGTGAGAACGATGTTTCCTCCTTCTTTAACCCAAAAACGTTGCGATTTTTGAATGTGACAGGGGGATAAATAAATCCCTATCCATTTCTCCTGATCCACATTGGCACTTAACTTTGAAATAACGTCCAGATCAGCATCGATAACTGACAGATTAGATTTTTCTATCAAGTATGGACATGGGATACAAGGGAGGGGCACAATGGGTTATTTTATGGATGGACAGAGACCGGCATTGATGACTTTTTTTGTGAGGGATCGCCTTGTCCTAATTTAAAATGGACAGGGATCAGATTAAGTGTTTACTCCATTAAAAAATAAGAAATAATATCAAGTTGAGCAGTAACTTTTCAACATCAATTCAACCAAGATCAAGTTGAGCAGTAACTTTTTTATCTTTTCTTTTAAAAACTACCCATCCAAAATAAGAAACATATAGCATCGCAAAAAAAATGAAACTAAGCAAATCAGCAATAGTCACATGTTTTTTTCCGGTTACAACAAATTGTTCAAACATCTACAATAATTTACCAGAAGTAAAATCCAATAATTCAAACTAAAAGTAACATCCACTAATTTATAAAATAAACATCTAGTAACTAACTGAAAATAGAATTCAAGCTAAGGAATACTCAGAAATCAAGTTCAAGCAATTGAAGAATTCAAGCAAAAGTTCAAAAGAAACGGTAGAAAGAATAGTTATCAGGGATGTCGGGGACGGCTTAGGACTAATGGCGAGACGAATCTAGTTTTACGAAGAAAGCGATGGCATGAGATGGGTTATTCCAGTGGCCGACCGTGGCTGTACTGACGTCTATTTTCAACTGCGATAACGAGGGCGCGAGGCAGACAAAGAGTCAGCGAGGGGATGGAGATGATACATCCCGACGACGGCGATGAAGAGGCGGCGACGCAGTGGAGATACGACAGCGTAGCAACGGTGGAATGTAGTTCGATTTTTTCTGCGTTTTAGGAGGCTGCGGTTAAAAAAAATAAGGTTTAGGGTTTGGTGTGGGTGAAATTGGGTTATGCAGTAGTTCAAAGGTGAAAGTGAATTTTGGATTTGGGATATTTTGACTGAATATTGGGCTTGAAAACGCGACCGTTGTTCTCATTATCCACCTAGCAGGA
The DNA here is from genome assembly GCF_003086295.3 of Arachis hypogaea. Classification (NCBI taxonomy): domain Eukaryota; kingdom Viridiplantae; phylum Streptophyta; class Magnoliopsida; order Fabales; family Fabaceae; genus Arachis; species Arachis hypogaea. Next base: position 3,408,150 of record NC_092039.1, on the reverse strand, counting down.
TTATTTCCTAAATGTTCTATTTATAGGGGTGACAACATATACCCGTACCCATCCCGATCCGCAGCAGGTAGGGTAGCGTGTGGGTAGGAATGAACGTTGAACCAATGACCTCTCACTAAATGCAAAAGATCCATAGCCACTAAGAAAAGATTATTAATTGATAATTTAATACTTTTTTTTTACATAAAAATCAGTTATATTTTAAATTATCATCAAGTTATATAATAATGTTACATATTTTTGGTAACCCGCTGGTTAAGAACAGTAGAGTTAGGGTTAGGTTCTATGAAGCACAGACACTTTTTTTATTTGACATGTCAGCGTATCAGACACATTTTAGACACGACATTTTTCGACACTCGTTTGACACACGTATTTTCTGTGTCCAACTGTCTCTTAATAAAAAATAAAAAATATTCTTCGGACACGTTTAAATACCTCATATGTCGGCGTGTCCAACCTTATTCTTAACATGTATTCTTGAAATGAGTTTAGAAATAATATATATTATTAATTATTAAAATAAAAAATATTTAAAATATTTTATATAATTAATATAAATAAAATACTAAAATATCATTATAATTTATCTAAAAATTTTTTATATTATATATATATATAACTTTATATCTTTTAAAATTTTAAATTCGTGTATCTGTGTGTTTTGTGTCATGTTGTATTCTTATATATGTGTCAGTGCATCATAGGTTGAGATATTCTCGATCTGCAAACAAAATAGAATTAAATTTATATAAAAATCTTAATTTATATGTAGAATTAGAGTTGGATACAATTTTTATCTAACTCCATTTATTATCATCCCTACTATTGATATAATAGATAGAAAAAGAAAGGATAAACAATAAACAATTTTAATTAAGACATTGAAATCAAATTAGATTAAAGACCATATTATAAAATAGTTTAAATTACATATAATAAGAATATTGAGTTTATATATATATATATATATATATATATATATATATATATATATATATATATATATATATAATGCCAGGTTAGACTTTTATGTTGATGAAAACTTGTATTCCAATGAGAAATATTAAGGGCATTACACTATCATCAAATATTTTCATAAAATTAATGACTTTTATGATATTAAAATTTGTATTTATAAATAATAAAGTATATCATAGTCATAGTTATTTTTCTTGATTACTGATATGTCTTACAGCCCTAATTTGTGACAGAAATGATTGGGTTGAGAAGTAAAAATTAGAGAAAATTAAATTGCTTTTCTAAAATACTAATTATTTATGGAGTATGAATATTTTTTTAATTACTTTATTTAGATATTGGATATATTTTGGATATTTTTTTAATTTAGTGGTAAAATATTGTGTCTTATTAAAAAATAATTTTTTTTAAAATATGTTTGGACATATTTAAATATTATCATGTGTTAATATATTCAGTTTTATTTTTATAATTTTAATATATATTTTTAAAATGAGTTTTAAAATATTATATATTATTAAAACAAAAAATATTTTAAATATTTTATATAATTAAAAAAATTAAAAAATTAATTTATATTTAATATTAATAAATATTAAGATATTATTATAATTATTTAAAAAATATTTTATATTTTATATATATACCGTGTGTATTCACATATTCTATATTCCGTATGCGTGTCCGTACATCATAACTAATTATGGACCCTTGGATCAAAATTTTTCACATCAAATACCATTAGAAAATGAACCCTAGACTAATTGAATAAATATAAATTACATTTAAGGGATAAAAAAAAAAGACAGTTCAACACAGTTGGGAAGAAGAAAATAAGGCTTAGGAAGAAAATAACACCGCAGTCGCATGGTTTTGCAGATTTTCTCCCTCTCTTCTTTTTGGTAGCTATACTCACTCACTTCAATTCTTCATCACACTGCAAGTTCGTTTACTATCTTCTTCTTTTTCTTCCAATATGCTTAGTTTATTTTCTTCTTCACGGTTCCCAATTCTAGGGTTTATATTAATTTTGCCCAGTCTTACTCCTTCAAGATTACTTAATTTATATTAATTTATTTTCTTCTTTTGCATTTGTTGACCTTGACTTGAATACAAGTCGGTTTCTTAGTTCATTTGTGGATTGCTTAATTTTAATGGTGACTAATTTCTGGGTCTTATTTGTTTGTTTGTTTATTACTGTTATTTATTTTGTATTGGGGACGAGGAATTTAGCTACTTTGTGTGGGATTGAGGTAGAAAGGTGTCAAATTTCACTGGAATTGTTTAATATTTTTGTTGCTTGTTTCATACATGGTTCGTTTTCTCCTAGCAAAAAGTGGATACATGTAGTGTTGACCGGAGAAGCAATATTTCTTTGGAAATCTGTTTGTTGTGCAGTTCTTCATCTTGTAGAAAATTTTGGTTGATATAATGATATTGGATCTAACTGTAGAAAATCATCTGCAGGGTCAATCTGAATGCAAGGACTGTAATCAATTAATCAATGTAGCCTGTTTGTCAGATCGCCTATCCATACCACTAACGTCGGGTTTTAAATCTGAACTTTTGATGGATTGCAATAAAGAAGAGGCCTTAAGGGCCAAGGTTCTTGCAGAACAGAAGATGCAAAGCAGGGATTTCCCAGGTGCTCGTAAATTTGCTCTCAGGGCTCAGCAGTTATTTCCTGATGTGGAGAACATTGCTCAGATGCTTGTTGTTTGTGATGTGCATTGCTCTGCAGAGCAAAAATTGTACGGTAATGAGATGAACTGGTATAAAATTCTTCAGATTGAGGTGACAGCTGATGAGGCCACAATTAAGAAACAGTACAGGAAGTTTGCTCTCCAACTTCATCCTGACAAAAACAAGTATGCTGGTGCAGAAGCAGCATTCAAGCTGATTGGGGAAGCACAACGAATCCTTTTGGATAGAGAAAAACGCTCGGAGCTTGACAGGAAGTGCAGGGTTGTAATGCACGGGCCTTCTATGGCACCTCATCATCAACAGAAGTTTCAGATGAATTATAATTCTGTAACACAAAACACTGTGAGGCCTAATTTTACGACCTTTAATCCTTGGCAGCAGCAACAACAGCCTTCTCAAACATCTCAACAGGGGATCAATGGTGACCGCGCTACCTTTTGGACTGCATGCTCATTTTGTTCGGTTAGATATGAGTATTATAAGGAAGTTTTGAATAGATCTCTTCGCTGCCAACATTGCAATAAGCCCTTTATTGCATATGATGTCGATGTTCAAGGTACAACCCCAGCAACTAATCTAAGTCAGCAAACTTTCACCCAGCGGACATATGGCCTCAATCATGGTGCCGTGAAGGTGGATTTTGGAGCTCAAGCTAATCTGCATACAAAGAAGTCCGATACAGAGTCTAGGGCAAACAAAGGCTCTACTTCTGATGTCTCCAAAAAGCCAAATGGAAAGAGGAGCAGGAAGCAGATGGTTGAATCCAGTGAAAGTTCTGATTCGTTTAGCAGTGATTCTGACGATATGTTTGCTAACGATGATGGTTTTACTGATTTGGAAAAAAATTCGGCTTCTAGAGAAGAGCATCCGCGGAGGTCTACACGGCAAAAGCATCAGGTTTCCTACAATGAGAATGCAAGTGATGACGACGATGATGAATCATTTGAGCCTTCAAGAATCAATACAGGGAATGGATCATCAAACCCTGCTAATGAAATGAATAATCAAAATGGTTTAGCCTCTGGTCTGAAAGATAATAAAAAAGGTGTAAAGCGAGACTCTGAAGAGGACTTGGTAAATAGAAATGCGAAAATTAAAGAAGTGAGGGGTGAAGAAGTAGTGGGAGATTCAAAAGTAGATGAAGCTTCAGAGAATGATGTCTATCCTGATCCAGAGTTTAGTGACTTTGACAAGGACAAGAAAGAGGATTCTTTTGCTGCTGGGCAGATTTGGGCTATTTATGATATGGCAGATGGCATGCCAAGATTTTATGCTTTGATAAAAAAAGTTATGTCTCCTGGGTTCAAGTTGCGGATAACATGGCTTGAACCAGATCCAGATGACGATGATGAAATCAGCTGGTCGAATAAGGAATTGCCAATTGCATGTGGGAAGTATAAACTTGGTAGCAGTGACATCATTGAAGGCCATGAGACGTTCTCGCATGAGATTACTTGTGAAAAGGTTGGCCGGAGCTCTTTCAACGTGTACCCTAGAAAGGGAGAAACTTGGGCTCTTTTTAAAAACTGGGATATTAAATGGCATAAGGATGCAGAATCCCATCGGAAGTTTGATTTTGAGTTTGTGGAAATCTTGTCAAATTATGTTGAAGGTGACGGAGTATTTGTTGCATTATTGGGGAAGTTGAAAGGCTTTGTGAGTCTCTTCTTTCCTATTTTGAAGGACGGTAAGCCATTATTTCAAATACCATCAACACAGTTGTTCAGATTCTCTCACAGGGTTCCGTCTTTTCGGATGACTGGTCAGGAAGGAGTAGGTGTTCCTATGGGATCTTTAGAACTTGATCCTGTATCCTTGCCTATGAATCTGGATGAGATTGAACTTCCTGGAGAATTAATAGGGAAAAATAGTCAAAGTCCATCTGTTGGGATGAGTTCAAGGTCTTCAGATGCCTTAAAATTCTCCATGAAATCTGACACACATGCATCTACTTCTAAGATTAACTTGGAAGGTCAAAATTCAACACTAAGGACCAAGGCTCCTGTTGATCATATTGCTAATGGTAGTGCTCCTTCAGCTTCAGTGGCAGCAGCTATTCAAGTACCCAAACAGCAGTTCTTCAATTTTGATGAGGAGAGATCAAAGGTTGGCGTTGGTCAGGTTTGGGCAAGTTATGGTGGACAGGATGGAGCACCAAGGTATTATGGTTTGATTATATTGATTAAGCCTAGCCCAGATTTTGAGGTGCATGTTTTGAATCTTACTAATTGCTGGATACCAGATACTGCTGTTAAATGGGATGACAAGAAAATGATCGTTCCTTGCGGACGATTTCGGGTTATACAAAGTCCTGTTGTCTCTATTCTTAAGGACACAAATTCTTTTTCACATCAGCTGCATCCTGTTACTGATGGTAATGGCAGGGATAAGGAGTTCATAATATTCCCAAGGAAAGGTCAAGTTTGGGCATTGTATAGGAAATGGACAACTAAAATCAGGCGAGCCGATTTGTTAAAGATGGAGTATGATATAGTGGAAGTTGTTGAAGAAGATAATAATAGTTTGGGGATAGAGGTGTTGCCTTTGGAGAAGGTGAGTGGTTATCATTCAGTCTTTAAGGGCAAATCAAATGGGAGATCACCTGCAACCCAGAGAATACCCAGCAGAAAATTGCTCATGTTCTCCCACCAAATCCCAGCATTCAGACTCACAGAAAAACATGGCAATCTGAAAGGTTTCCTCGAAATTAGTCCGCGAGCTCTGCCGGCTAATTATTTAACCGATAGATGAGGGGTAAGCTAAGAATCTTTAGGCTAATGGGAATAATACTGCTTTTATTTATGTTACTACTTTAACCATGGTGTAAAATTTGTTCAGATGTCATTTTTAGACTCTTTTCCCCCACCTTTTCCCGCTTTGTAATTAGGTGAAGATTTTAGATATTTATTTATATGTGCATGACAGCACCTGAACCTGCAGTATAAGGGCATTTGAGGTGCATTGTCATTTGATTTGGGTTGCGCTACAAGTGAAGTGCATGTTTGGATTTTTCATTTGTAGCTCTGACATGTAAATGCAAAAGAAAAATCAAGCATGCTATGTTGGAACCAAGTTTAAACTTTAAACCAACCACTTGTTAACGCATTGGCTTCACTTATGAAGTGTGTTTTCCTAATTAATTTTGTACCACATATATGATGCTTGCATTATATCCTATGATTTGTTGTATATTCAAAATATATGATTTACCGCTGTTGGAAAAAATTCTGGTATTATTATGGTTTTAGTTTTTTCAATGTGGTGACACTTCCGGGGTCCATATTTTTATTAGTCAGAAAGTTTTTGTAGGAAAAAGAATGTCAAGTGGGCATTTGGTCTAGTGGTATGATTCTCGCTTTGGGTGCGAGAGGTCCCGAGTTCGATTCTCGGAATGCCCCATTTGTAAGAGTTTTGCCGAAAGTTGATAAAAAGTTAAATATTTTTCTGGGTATTAGCTTTGCTTTATATATAATATATAATATATATTTGGTGATTGTTATGGTGTCTACAAATATTTGCCTAACTTTTTAAAAGGGTTAAAAATCAATATTTAATTTTAAAAGTATAAAAATAAAAAATTATTAAATATTCAAAATTTACTATATCAAGTAAATTAGATAAAAGTTAGGCACTATATCATAGGCATCATAGAATTCATTTATATATTTTTCTCCTATCCAAAGCTTTTTAAAGAGGAGAATTTTTTAAAGTTGATTCGTGTTTATCAAAATTAAAAAGTTTAATATAATTTTGTATATTAATTAATATTTAAATTTAATTTTTATATTAATATTTATTATAATATTTTTAAATTTTAAAATTATTTTATTAAATACACTTGTTAGTGTTTATTAAAAGTTATTTTTAATTTAATTTACCAAATATAGATGTTACAACTTAAAAAAAGTTAGTTTTTAAAAGTTAGTTTTATAAGTTATTTTTAAAAAATAAAAATTTTACCAAACTAAATCTAAACTAACTTGTAAAAGTTGTTTTTTTAAAGACAGTTTTTTAAAAGCTGAAGTTTTTGTGTTTGGTAAAATAAAAAAAAGACTTTAATACTAGCACTATAATTGTATTTATTAAAATATTTTTTAAAATTAAAAGAAAAGATTATAATAAACATATCTATCATAAAGAATAATTATTTTTTTTCAAACTTTAGAATTTTATATAATATAAATATTGAAAAATGATTCTATAAGCTCATACAAGAATTGAAAGATTGAAAACAAAGAGAATCATAAATTTTTATGTCAAGTATGCCCAAATACTTATTATATTATGTGTTATTGAATAATGAACTTATCATTTAATAAGACTAATAAACATAAAATATTATTCTATTCTAGTAGGCCAATAACATTATAAAAATTAAATATATTACAAGAGGAGCAATAGAATAAATTAAGTAACATGCAAAACAAAATCATGAGAAATAATCAACAATTTTTCAATTGTAAAATATGATCGTTTCGATATTATTATTGCTTCAACACTAACCTAATGTTTACCTTATATTTTAAGATTAAACTTGTAATTCTAAAAGAGGATTAGATCTTTATCCATTAGCTCAAGTATGAAAAAGCAACTAATTTTTTTTTCGTATTTAATTTCTTTAGTATTTTTAACTTTTTCATAAAGAAGAAGCACAAAAAAGAATACAAATAGAAAAAGTTCATACTTAGTGTATAGAATTTATAAAGGTTAGAGTGAGAAATTAAAAATATATAAGGACTCTAACAGAAAGTGTGTACGGAAAAATAAACGAAATTTGGCATTAATAATTAATAAGAATAATTTTGAATATTTATTATATAGGGTTATATTAAGATTTTTTTATTTTGATAAATACAAGCTAACTTTAAAAAATTCGTTCTTAAGTATTTTTTAAAAGCACCCATAACTTTTAAAAACTGCAAGTACAAACATATCTTTTTAATTTACCAAACACAAAAAAGTAGGCCTTATTTAAACTTAGCCAGCCTAAACCCATAAATTATAAAGATTGGTTGAGTGATAATATATGGTGTTTGTTAATACACTGTATCCGAATTTAAACTTTGATAATATTCAAATAGTAAATAAAATCCTTACATGTGTGTATAAGTGTGTAGTGTGTATGAGTTTGTAAATTGTGATACTTAGGAATCAAGTCTAATTCATCCATCAAAAATAAATTTCAAATTTGGAATATTCATGGTTAGCCCAATAAATTAAACGAATTGATCTTTTTTTGTTTTCAAAAATTAGATAAAAATTAATTTTTATTGTTTTGAAAATTATTTTTTGGCCAAAAAACTTAAATAAAAAAAGTTTAAGTGAAATGAATTGGATTATGAAAATATTGACAAAAAGTACTAATGTTTTTTTATAAATCCAAAAAATTAAAGGGTCTGTCCGTTTAGTTCACGAAAATTTTTTTGTCAATTTACATGAATAAATAGACTAATTCGATAAATTTAATTCATTTTAATGATCCCAATACAACAAAGATATAATAAATGTAATTATACAAAGAGTATAATGGTATTTTTCTAAAATATGTATAACGTATGGGTTGGACTATATAAGATCGAATACCTACTCGACCCAATATGGTTATTTATTTATTTTCAAATAAAAATTAAATAAATCTTGAGAAATATAAATTGATGGAATAATTAGTTTATTCGTCTTTTTAAATAAGTGTTAAAAATTTAAAATTTGTCGGAAATAGATTCTCTCCATTTTTTTTATCACTGGAGAGAATAAAGTGTAATCTCTCACTTTTAATTCTACAAGTGGAATCAGAAATAAATGAGAGTAAATGAGAGAGAGAATGCAATGAAAAGTGAGATCTTCCACTAGATACCCATTCAGTTTTTTTTTCCACCGGAGAAGATGCACTCCCAAATTTGTCCCTACGTAGCAATTCAAAAAATGCACAAATATATGCCGTAAGAAATAAAAAAAGGTTAAAAAGACTAATATATGCTATATTTCTTAGTGGCTATGGACGAAATTGTAATTTAAAAGACTAAAATATGCTATATTTTAAAAGAATGAAGTACTTAGTTGAAGTTTATAGATACGCAAATGCATACCATGGCCGAGTTTTAGGGTATATTAGAAAAAAAGTTTGATTAAACACAACACAGTAATTGGTTAATGCTTATTAGTATAACTTTTTTAAGATAATTGATCAAGACCTCATTTATATTTAGATAAATCTACCCGTAAACACCCCTGGACCTAACCATGGCTACTTATGAATTATGATATAACTAATTATCAAATATTAGGCATTGATGACAGAATTTAAACGCAACATTCTTAAGAAAATTCACAAAATTCTAAAAATAAAATACTAAAATAAAAACAAAAAACAATTATAAACCAACCACACCCTAACATTTTGTAGTGCAAAATGAAAGTTCACATTATGTATTATCGGGCTTCTTTACATAGAAAGCTTTCTAATGTTTTTCTATCAGCACAACTTTTATAATGATGCTTTGAGGGCTAAAGATGCAAAATCCAAACATGCAATCAGTAGTTTTGTAGCATGATACTAATCAATTTGCAAGGCAACTAATAATCTAATGTCTAAGAAGCTTAGAAGCAGAACCAAGAACTTTAACAAAGTAACCAGCATACCCTCTTTACTTCAAAAGGCATCAACAACAATGGCAATGCCTTAAAAAGGGGGGGGGGGGGGGGGGGGGGGAACTGTGATGCATAACACTAGAGTCATACAGATACATGGTTTTAATCTAATTTCGCAACCCAAAAAGGGGGAAGAAAAAGGATTAGTCCAAAAAATGACATCAGGTCAACAAATTTTGCTCCTTGGTTACAGAATATGACACAAATAGAGTACTAATGTTCCTACTCAGAAGTAGTCTAAGGATTCTAATTTATCAATCTATCATTTAGAGCTAAAATAATGAGTTGGTAGAGCTGCAGGATCAAGTTCAAGGAAACTTGCCAAATCGCCATGCTCTTCTGTTAATCTGAAAGCAGGGATTTGGTGGGAGAACATGAGAAATCTTTTGGAAGGTATAGTTGCAGATGATCTTCCACCGGTTTTGCCCTTAAAAACTGAATTAAAACCACTTAGCTTCTCCAAATATAAAACCTTTATCCCCGAGCTATTATCTTCATCAACAACTTCCACTATGTCGTACTCGCAGTTTGACAAATCTGAGCTTCTGATTTTAGCAGACCATTTCTTATATAATGCCCAAACTTCACCTTTTCTCGGGAGAATAGTATACTTCTTATTCTTACCATTACCCTCGATAGCAACAGGATGCAACTCATGAGAAAAAGAATGGGTGTTTTTGCAGACAATGGAACTACTAGCTCCACTTGCCGTTTTAAATTGCCCGCAGGAAATGATCATGTCCTCGTCTTCCCACTTAACGGCATCCTTTGGTGGCAAGTAATTAGTAAGCCAAGTAACACGCACATCAAGATCGGGGCTAGTCCCAACACCCATAATCACACCGTAGTACCTCGGCATTCTATCATTTTCACGGTAAAATGCCCAAACCTGGCCAATCTGAAAATTTTCAGGGGACTTCTTGGCATGAAAATTGAAGAACTGAGAATCGGGTATTCCAACAGCTGTTGTGACTGAATCAGAAGGACCAACACCATCATCAATATGATCAACAGAAGCCTTGTTCTTTAATGCTGAGTTTCTTCTTTCCAAATTAACCTTAGATGGAGATGCATCACTGTCAGATTTCATTTTGAATTTCATAGCATCTGAAGACCTTGTGCTCACCCCAACAGAAGGACTGTGACAAGATTTTGCTTTTAAATCTTGCGGAAGATCAATCTCTTCTTCCAGATTCATAGGCAGGGATAAAGGATCAAATTCAAAAGATCCCACAGGAACACCTAATCCTTCCTGACCAGTCATCCTAAAAGAAGGCACCCTGTGAGAAAATCTGAATAACTGGGCCGATGGTATTCGGGACGAGCAATTACCTTCCTTCATAATTGGACAGAAGAGGCTCACAAAACCTTTCAACTTAGCCAAGTGTGCAACATCTACTCCTTCACCTTCAACAAAATCCGACAAGATTTCAACAAACTCAAAATCATACTTCTGATGAGACTCTGCATCCACATACCATTTAATATCCCAGTCTTTAAACAAAGCCCAAGTTTCCCCCTTTCTAGGGTACACTTTAAAAGTGTTGCGGCCAGTCTTTTCCCAAAGAATCTGATGGGAGAATGCTTCACGAGATTCATAAATTTCAGTTTTACCGAGTTTATATTTCCCACACGCAATTGGCAATTCCTCATTTGACCAATTGATTTCATCCTCGTCATCTGGATCTGACTCAAACCATCTTATCTGCAACTTGAATCTCGGTGATAGAACTTTTTTTATCATGGCGTAGAATCTAGGCATGCCATCTGTAGTATCATACATAGCCCAAACCTGCTCAGCTTTAAAATTCTCCTCTTTCTTGTCCTTGTCGAAGTCACTAAACTGTGGATCAGGGTAGACAAGATCTGCTGATGCTTCACCTATGTTTGAATCTCCAGCACCTTCCTTTCTCCTCACCTCCTTGTTATCCTCATTTTCCGAAGCTAAACCATTCTGATTATTCATTTCACCAGCACGATTTGATGATCCATTCCTCTTATACCTACTTGAAGGTTGAAATGATTCATCATCGTCATCATCATTGTCACTGTCACTTGCACTTGCATTCACCTTGTTTGAAGCCTGATGTTTTTGTCGTGTAGATCTACGTGGTTGCTTTTCTCTAGAAGTTGTATTCTTTTGTAAATCAGTAAAACCATTATCTTCAACAACCACATCATCTTCTGAATCACTGCTAACCGAATCAGCACTTTCACTGGACTCCTGCTTCCTTCTCTTTCCAATTGGCTTCCTCGAGACATCTGAAGTAGCACGTTTTTTCCCCCTAGACTCTGTATTGAACTTGTTAGCATGAACATTACCTTGAGACCCAACACCTACATTGGAAGCACCATGATTGAAACCATTATTCTGCTGGCCAGAAGCTTGCGGACTTGGATTAGTTGCTGGAGTTGCACCTTTACTACCAACATCATATGCAAAAAAGACCCTATTGCATTGTTGACAGCGAAGGGATCTATTCATAACCTCCCTGTAATACTGATATCTAACAGAACAGAAGGAACATATAGTCCAAAAAGTAGGGCGACCACCATTAAGCTCCTGTTGAGATGTTTGCCTAGACTGTTGCCCCTGCCAAGTGGTGGTGTTCATAAAATTCGGCTTGACAGTGTTCTGCACTGTAGGTTTAAAATTCATGTGAGCTTTCTGTTGTTGGCGAGATGGCATAGTAGCATTGTTCATTGCAACCCTGCACTTTCTGTCAAGGTCAGATCGTTTTACTCTATCCAAAAGCACTCTTTGTGCTTCCCCAATCAGCTTGAATGCAGCTTCTGCACCAGAAAACTTGTTCTTGTCAGGATGAAGTTGGAGAGCAAACTTTCTGTATTGCTTCTTAATTGTTACCTCATCAGCCGTCATCTCAATCTGAAGAACTTTATACCAGTTAATCTCATTACCATACAATTTTTGCTCTGCAGAGCAATGTACATCACAAACAGCAAGCAATTGACCAATATTCTCCAGATCAGGGTATAACTTCTGAGCCTTAAGAGCAAATTTATGAGCCACTGGAAAATCCTTGCTTTCCAACTTCTTTATAGCAATATCCTTAGCCCTAAAGGCCTCTTCTTTATTGCATTCCATCAAAAGAACAGACTTCAAACCTGACAGTGATGCTGTAGCCAGGCAATCTGACAAACAAGCTATATTTAGTTTGAAACGTCCGAACAGATTGACCAAATTTAAATCTTTCAAATAAATCTTCCAATACCCACCACTCAACAAAATGATTGCAGTCCTTACATTCAAATTGACCCTGCATATTTTGTATGGCTTTTAATAATTAGATCCAAATTCCAAACAAAATTTTGTAACAAATGCTGAGATGGAGGAGTTGTTGGTATAAGAAACAGATATGAAGACATAAAAAAGTAATAAATTTCAATAGAACAGTTGCAATCCAACCACAACCATAATCTGTATACCTATGAACTTCTCAGGCACAAACCAAGCAGAATCAAACAGGAAGAATCCCCCCCCCCCCCAAAAAAAAGAAGCACTCATTATTATCCTCAATCTGTACGCCTTAGGGTTTCTTTTAAGCAATCCTACTCGAAAATTAGCTGGGACAAAATTTCCCAAACAACGGTAACTCCACAACCCAAAACTCGATTTCAAGTTCGTGAGGACCATTTAAAAATCCAGAACATTACAAATCAAGGGGGAAATGAATATAACACAAACCGCACAGATCTTAAACAATACCACAGTGCTCTCCTACAAACCCACCATAGTACCAAATGAGAAACGAAACTGAACTCATGACGAAGTAAACGAAAGGTTGGCCAAAAAATAGAAGACATAAATACCACAAAAGCTTGAACCAGCAGCCCAAAACATAAAAAGCCCCAACAGTTTACAATTACAATTAGGGACCATTAACGAACAAGTGGAGGTCAGCAAATGTAATTAAGTAATTTTGAATATGTAAAATGCGGGGCAAAATTGATAAAACCCTAAAATGGGGGAAACTATGAAAAAACAAGTATTTTCGGAGAGAGAAGGTGAACGAACCTTGTGGGTTGTGAATGAAGAGGTGAAGTGAGGAGAACGAAGCAGAAACAGCGGCTACAAACAAGAAGAGAAAGAGAGGAGGTGACAGAAGAATAGCATGCTTGTTCTTGTTCTCCCAAGCGATTCTTCCCACTTTGCCACTTTCAAGTTTCAACTATTGGGTTGCAATTATCGTAAATGTTTTTCTTTTTGGTATATTATTTTATTTATTCGGTTTTCTAGGGTTCACTCTCCAATGTGTAGAGTCGAAATGACTTTTATGCCAATTTGTGTTCCCTAATGGAAACGGGAAAATTAAAAAATGGAAAACATGATGAGGGTATAGTAGTAATTTCATCTGAGACACACACAAGTGATGTCTTTGGAAGTAGAAATGAGTATATAGGAATAGGACAAAATTCAGAAGCAAATCTTGCATATTCACTGTTCATCTTTATTCTTTCCCATTTTCACCTCATCACTTAAATCTTATTTTCAGTTTGGTATTATAATTTTTCAAAATCTGCAGTCTTTTTATTTTTTTCTTTTAAAAGTTGTAATATTATATTTAGTAAAAGAAAGTAGACGCCCAAAATAGAGACACACAAAATGTAGAACATGCTGCTTTCAAGAAGTATAATGAATCACAAGAATTGTATGGTATACGTATTATTTTCTAACAACATAAGATATGAACTATTTCTCTAAATAGACTATCATTTTAGTTTATTACATATTAGACTCATCAATTACAATATGGTTCATAAGCTAATGTTAGAAACTGTTATACTCAGCTTTATAATCTATTCAACATTTGAATTATATAAAAAAATGATTATAAATTGATGGATATTTTAAATATCAAAATATAGTTAATATTCAAATTGTGTAATAATGATTAGTTGATTACAATTAGTTTCAGTCTTTTTTGGTTTCTTCAGCCACTGAACTCTGGCCAGGTTCTTCCTCAGACCGGTTCTGCACATTTTCATACTTTTCGGATTCCTGGGGTGCTTCTGAGCAAGCAGTTGTTAAATTATCCTTCTCAGGTGAGCACACTGCAACTCTATCCTCAGTTGCTGAAGGAAGGGTTTTTTCCATTTCGTTCAATGCATTTTCTTGCAAAACTAGATTATCCTGGGAAGCTTCAGAATTTTTAGTACCAAGCTTCACAGCAGAATCAACCAAAGCCTCATCAGACAAACTCTCTACGCGTTCGCCCTCAGCAACTGAAGAGCATGGAGGTGGAACCCCATCAACAGATGTTTCCAGCGGCAGCAACGGAGAAGATTCAATGACATCCTTCTGAGGTGAGCTCTTTTCAATTATGTCAGCGGCTGCAGAAGAAGAGCACTCTTCTGCATCTTTCAGAGCATTTTGCCGTATGGCTTGATTATCATGGTTGGCGACACCAGTTTCAGTTCCTTTAGTATCATGCCCCACGAAAGGTTCACCCACTCTCAGCGAAGAACATGGAAGTGGAGCCCCATTGGCTGATGTTGTTTCGGGCACAGCTGGACCGCCATTAGAAACATCTGTTTCATCAACTGCAAAAGCTTCAGTGTCTTCTGACACCAGAATTTTTTCCTTCGTGCCAACTAAAACATTCTCACCCTCTGCCTTGTCCCCTGATGCAGAGGAACATGACACTTCCATCTCAGCAGCACAGCTCTCAATGGTTTCTACCTCATTCTCCATATCAGCTAATCCTTTATATTCACCCTCGGCCTTGTCCCCTGGTGAAGACACACACGGGACATGCATCTCAGCAGCACAATCTTGAATGGCTTCTGCCAGATTCTCCATATCAGCTAATCCTTTAGATTCACCCTCGGCCTTGTCCCCTGGTGCAGATGTACATGGGACATCCATCTCAGCAGCACAGTTTTGAATGGCTTCCGCCCGATTCTCCATATCAGCTACTTCTTTAGATTCACCCTCGGCCTTAACCCCTGATGCAGACAAACACAGGACATCCATCTCAGCAGAACGGTTCTGAATGGCTTCTGCCTGATTCTCCATATCAGCTAATCCTTTAGGTTCACCCTTGGCCTTGTCCCCTGATGCAGATGTACATGGGACATCAATTTCAGCAGCATGGTTCTGAATGGCTTCTGTCTGATTCTCCATATCAGCTAATCCTTTTGATTCATCCCAAGCATCAGATGATCCTAGTGGACCTTTATCAGAAAAGGTCTCAACCTCATTCCCCCCTTCAGATGTTTTAGGAGCAGCAAGCATTCCAGTTTCATGATTTTCAGGTATCCCACCAACCTGGTACACACAGAATGTTGTCATGCAATTACCTTAAAACTAACACAAAACTACTGACATGTAAGACCAACACAAGATTTGGATGTTGTGTAGAGGAGGAATCAACCTGTGACTTGCCTTGATCACGGTGGTCACCTTCAGAATCAATCGATTCCTGAAGCAGCACTGGAACTGTAGAGGGAACCTGCAGAATTTTTTTTTGGTTGAATTTCAAGGTATAATATATCTATTAGATTTGCTAGTAGGAGCAGAAAGGCTTACCTCAGTGGCATTCCTACAGCTCTCCTCTGCACCTTTCTCTGGGGGCAGGAATTCAGAGCGGTCAGTCGCACCCTCCTCCATTGCCTCTTCCAGAGTTTCAGAGTTACTAATTGCACAGGTTTTGGATGAGACCTTGTTATCATCTATGCTAAAGGACGATGAGGGTAAAATTGCAGTTTCAGATATGGTTCCCTCTTCCACAAGGACAGACTGAGAAGCATCCACTGAAGAATTGGCCACAGCTTTTGACCCTGATGTTTGTTGTAAGACTGACCTATCAACAGGTTCATCAGGAGATTGATCTATGATTTTTTCCACCTCATCTGCTGAGGACGTATCTACATCCTGTCGGCAACTCTTTGTCACAATCTCATTGTCCTGCACAATTGTAACTTGGTTACTCACAGATGTGTCAATATTCATTGGGCAAACCACAGAAGAATCAACATTGGTATCACCAATAGCTGCTGCGGCTATCACATTTTCCTTGGGAACTGGGTCAATATTCGAAGATATATCAACAGCAGACACAGGTTGTTCACATATGAAATCCCCCATGTTCATTTTCCCCTCAGAGAGGGATTGTGAACAGCTCTTAACTAATGGCTTCTCATGCAACTCAGCATGTTTTAAAGCATCTAAATACTTCCCACTTAATGCAACATTGGTGGCCTCCGTTTCCGAAGGTGATAAAGCATTTTGTTCTATAGCAAGTTCTAATGCATTTTGAGAATTATTTCCAACTGTTATCTGAGACTCTCGCTCCAGCAAATCAGAATCTTGCATTGAACAATTGACTTCATTTCTGTAATTGATTTCACAAGATTTAGAAATAGGAGAATTTACCAATTCCTTAGAAACGGTGGGAGTCAGAGGGCAGGATGGGATCACTTGTGGTTGATCAGACATATTTTCACCAGAAGAAGCAAGAGGTGAAGACTTTGTACATGATTCAGACAGACACTCAGTCCTTACTGCAGAACTAAGTGGAGTTGCATCAAGAACCTCCACTTCACTCTGATTAGAACAAGTTTTAGTACAATGTTGAATATGGTCTTGCTTTTCTTTGATATCATCACAAATGGGGGTGTCAACCTCCATAGCACTAGGTAGGGGCTCATTCAAAGCAGTTATTTCTTGATCAGATGGAGGCTCAGATAGCTGCACATTCCCATCTGTAGGAATGATTGGAGTCAAGCACAATGCTCCAGTGGTTGGCATATCCGAACTTATTTTATTCCCCAGATTCTGAATATTGGATTCCTCCTCTGATTGTTTTTCTTTCCCGTTCACTGCAAGGTCCACAGTCGCACATCCATCTTCACCAGCTGATATCTCAGAATATGGTTTATCCTCTGAACATTGGATATTGGAGGCACTCACTCCCCCAGTAGCTGGCACATCTGAACTTGATTCAACATCCGGCTTCTGAATGCTGGAAGCTTCCTCCAATTGTTCACGCTGATTAATTGAAAGATCTGAAGTTAGACAAGCTGCTCCAGAAGTAGGTTCATCCATTCCAGCTTTAACCTCCAAAAACTGGTCGTTCGATGTAACCACTACTCCAGCAGTTGGCATATCGGAATTCACTTTATCCTCCAAAATCTGAATATTCGATGCCTCCATTACTTCCTTGTCATATTTGTTAACCGCATGGTCCAAGTCTGGGCAGGCTGCTTCAGTAGTTAGTATATCCAAACTTGCTTTATCCTCCAGATTCCGAATATTCAATGCTTCCACAGATTGCTTTTCATGCGTATTCACCGGAAGGTCTGAAACTAAAAATTCTGCTTCAGTAGCAGACATATCAGAATCAGTTTTATTCTCTGAAAACTGAAAATTGAAGGCATCCACTACTCCTGTAGTTGGCTTGTCTGACGCTGCTTTACCTTCAAGATACAGAGTAGTGGATGTTTCCTCTAATTGTCTTTCATTTCTGTTCACTGCTCCAGTAGTTGGCATATCGGAATTTTCTTTGCTCTCAAGAATCTGCATGTCAGATACTTCAGATTGCTTGTCATGCTCCTTACCTGTTTTATCCCGCAAACACATGTTATTGGAGACATCCACTGCTCCAGTATTTGGTATATCTGAACTTGCTTTGTCCTCCAATTTCTGATTATTGAATTCCCCCTCTGATTCTTTTTCTTGTATGTTCACAGCAATGCCTGGAGTTAGACATGCTGCTTCCGAATTTGTTATATCATAACCTGCTTTATCAGCATTCAACTGGGTATTCATGGAATCAATTGTAGTATTAGTTTTTAAGAGTTCGCCGGCAGCAGAATCTGCTGCTTTAGGCTTTGGCAAGCAGGTTCCAGAGAAAACTTCTTTCATAACCCTAGCCACATCATTGACATTTTGCATTCGGCCAAAAGCAGTAATCTTATCTGAGGATACTGGTGCACTATCAACCCTTCCTGGTGCAACTTTTTGCTGCTTGTTTAGAGAAGAAATGGCAGCTCCCTCTTTCGTGTTTAAATCATGAGCAGCGCCTCCACTGGGCAAAAGGATCTGAAATGCTTGAGCTTGAGCGACATCTGTAGCGACTTTACCCACCGATGACTCTACTGATGACTTCTGAAAATCATTATTTAAATTAGGATCCTGGGTAGCAAGGGAATCAGACACAACAGGAGATGCCGAAGATGATTTTCTCCCCCTACGCCGGGGTGGCTCCACTCT
The DNA here is from genome assembly GCF_003086295.3 of Arachis hypogaea. Classification (NCBI taxonomy): domain Eukaryota; kingdom Viridiplantae; phylum Streptophyta; class Magnoliopsida; order Fabales; family Fabaceae; genus Arachis; species Arachis hypogaea. The sequence continues at coordinate 3,389,582 of NC_092039.1, read as the reverse complement.
ATTTTGAGTTTTACGGCCTTGCCTTTTAACTGGCATGGATTCAGGTGGGCATGGCTGAATGGATTCAGAACCTGATATGGAAGGATAAGCATTGTCTGATGCATTGGGAACTGCTTGTGCAGCCATAGGTTCTACAGCCTTGTTAGAACTTCCTTTTGTTTCTTTTGTAGAATGGACTGGAAAAGTATCAGGTTTTGAAGCTTCATCACAGTGATGAGTTTTCGCCTCCAATTGTTGGTCCCTTGTAACCTCTGTAACAGGCAAGGTTGAGTCACAGAAACTTTTGTTCCTTGAATTCTCCAGAACAAGGGTATTGGATAAATGGATGGAAGCAGAACCATGCATATCAGAATTCTGAACCTTCTCTATTTCCAACCCTGCAAAAGTATAAATTCTTTAGATCACATCCTAAGCCTTTTTCTGTATGAACGTTAAAAAGTAAACATTAAAATGTTGACATTCAAAATATACTCACCAGGAGATCTTTTGGTATTATCTTCAGTTGTTGATTCAACCAATGCCTTATTGGCTATATCACCAGATACTTCAGTTGATTTTAAATCCTTATCAACAATACTATGTGATGCATGATCTTGGACAACACTGTGTGATTCCTGAACAAGGCTATCTTGCAAGCTTTTCAACTCCGTGGCTTTATCATGTAATACATTGCCTGATGAGCTTTGTAAATTGGAAGTAAGGTGCAAATTCTGACTACCTGAAACATCTGGAATAGGCAATACCATTGCTTTTTTCTTTCCCCTGCGTCGGGGAGCTCCTGATCCATTTTGAGGCTTCTGATGTTGCCCATCATTTTGTATAGGTACAGAAGGATAAGTAGGAACAGTTTGAGGCACAGGAGTAACAGAGGACAAAGGAAGGGGCTGCTGAGAACTCAGAGCAATCCCAACTCCAGATTTATTATCACCTCCACTGCTTAAAGTCACAGAACCCGGTTCTGTACTTGAATGTTGTACCGTAGCACTGGAGGAAACAGTATCACCTTGGGAGATAGCTTCACCAGCAGATGGATTCAGGGGTTTGTGTTCCAACTGCTCATTCATCTTTAAATCAGGACCAATAGAAACCCCAGATACAGGAGGCAACACTAGAACCTGCTTCTTCCCTCTACGTCTAGTTGCCTCCCCTCCACCTTGAGATTTCCGGCCTTGTCCTCTTGTTTGTATTGGCACAGAAACAGTAGTACCCTCTGCTTGAGAGTTGGGTGGAGTTGTCAGATTAGGAGAAACACCAGTAGCAGACTGCTGCGCAGGTCCACTCACACCAATAACTTCAGAAGAATGAGAAATAGATTCGGGAGTTGACAATACTACTTGACCAAGCAAAGTTCCTTCCTTTACCTGCATGTCCACTTCAACAGTTCCGGAAGTAGCCAGAGGGACTGCAGTTACAGGCAACTTATCTGAGGTTATTCTTCTTGGCCTGCCACGTCCACGTTTAGCAGGTGGTGTTATATCTTTGACTTTATGCACAGGCAAACTCCCAAGAGATGATGTTGCAGGGGCCACTGGAGGCACCACTGCAGTCTCCGTGACAGAAGCGGTTGCAGCAAAGCTAGAAGCATTTGTTTTGCAATTTGATTCTATCACTTCTTCCATTACTTTCGGTGATCCAGGAGATTCAGCTTTACACATCTTATCAAACTCCTCCTCTGTCCATTGTTCTTCATAGGAACGCACCTATGAAAGGCATATGGAAAAGGCAATAAGAAGTTAGAATGTGGTAGCTGATATTCAATACTAGGATACCACACAACACCAGGATATAAACCTACATCTTCAACTTCATTTTCCTTCTGTTTTTTAGGTGCTTTTAAAACATATTCCTACAGGTGACCAGGGAATGAAGTTTTCTACATCATGTTTCAACTAGAATCCCCAAAGGGGATATGCATGGGGTTATAGCAATGTAGGTCATGTTTATGCAATAAAAGGTTAAGAGCAAAAGGGGAACACACAGCACATTTATGACCCAGAAAAATTAAATTGACTAATTGAATATATAGAGAAACCTCTCTTGCACGTTTTCCCCTTCCGTAATGTTGAGTATCGAGGCCCCCAGGAGTTCCACTCTTCCTCTTGATTCCGTTAGATGCTACATCATCCTTGGACACATCGAATATCTTCATCGCTTCATAGAATTGTTTCAAGTCTTCATCTGTAACTAGACGTGAAGGAAGGGTAGGAATAGGCTCAGAACCATCAGTTGCTGGCCCAGATACCAACTTCTTCCATGTAGCCTGCAATGATTTTTTTAACCCCCATGGAAATCAAGATTCTGTCACATAAAGTAAAAGCATAATTATGCAAATGAAGATCTCAAAAAATAGACAATAGCGTACCATCTCATCTTCGCGCCTTTTTTGGTCAACAGCCTCAAACACATCTATTTCTGCTTCACTGCCAACAAGAATTTAAAAATAAATTAATAAGTAAGCCCCTCAAATTTCTTTCCTCTTCGTTCCGCCTTTTGACATGGTGTGCACAAGAGGAGGAACAAAGAAGAGAATAGATCAAGTATTGAGTAACTAAACAATAAAGCTATTATGTTGCTAAACTGCTAACATAAATGAGCAAAGCATATAACTGGGCTTCAAATGCAATCATAAAAGAACACTTCTTGGGTTAAGCTAAAAGATCCTAAGATAGCATGGTGCAATCTTTGCATTTAGACAATACATTTAAATCAGCAAACAAAGGAAAGAGTAGAATGATAGAATGACAAGCATAAATCAGGGAGCATAACTTATTAGCAGTTCAAAAAATTCTGTTGGATAAGAATAGGATTTTAGGGGTTGGTCATTGACATGACGCAAACACATATTGCCAAGATTTCTAATCATTCCCAATTAGCAAACCAAGTTATAGTACAACCTAGAAAGAGCAAATCCTAAACCCAATTTATTATCCGATTAATCAAGAAATATCATTCAGAGACAGAAAATGGTGTAATTTTCAAGAAATCAAGTACCTGCGTGCTAAGAGATCATTTAAAGCATCATCATCCAATACAGGTGCCGCTTCCTCTTTCTTACACTCACGCAGGAGGGATTCCAAGTATTCTCTTCGGTCCTCAGCACTGTAATACATAGGCAAAATAAAACTTCAGAGCTGATTCAAATTCTGTGATGAACTAAAGATCAAATGTATGACGTCAACCTTGTATTATTGTCAAAAAACCCAGCAGTAATGCTCTGATTAGCAACTCCCAGTTTGTGCTCAGCAGAAGCTCTGACTTGTTCTTCAACAGTTTGAACCTTTTTACACCAAATGTGGAATTAGATACTTTGGTAAACATGACAATTTGGCACAATATTTAAAGTATAGTTTCCACATTGGCACAAACGTGGCCTTATTAGCATCAGAGACAATTAAATGATAAGTTCATCCAAACTATGCTTAAGATGAGAAGTGTATCTCGGATTTTATGGTATCAAGATGCAGCAACAATATGCAGATAAAGATTCCAGCGATCCAAGGTTAGCCTTGTACAGCAGTATGCTTACTTCCCAGTCATAAATCTCACTAAAAATCCAGATACCCATAATTGTCAGGTTAAAAACTAAACTCCATCTTTTATCCAGCAGTCTTGTCTGCATCTTTCCCTTGCTTATGTTTTAAATTTCTTCTTTTTCAAAACAAAATAGAATAAACTCCAAAAGAAACAGACAACAAAATCGGTTTTAAATGGAATTATAACCAAGAGTTACGACACTAGATATTATTTAAAATATTGGTGGTGGTAGACATACAAAAAGTATAGTTAATGCTAACTCGCAAGATAAACAACTACCCACCTATGCACCCCGAAAAAGAAAATCATAACCACAAAAGTATAAGATCCTATTAATAACAGCAAGGAGCAAATATTATTGTGAATCAGGAAAAAATATTGGAATCCAAATCAAATATACTTTTTTTGGAATAAACTAAAAAGAGTATTATTGAGAAGTGGAGGATGATACAAATAAACGAGACGAGAAGAATATCCTCCATCCAAGAGAAAAGCTTTAAACGAATCAAAAATTTTCAATCTCCTCATCATGTTTGATACTAGAGTTTCTCAAAATCAAATATATGCAATTGTATCCACCATCAGTAAAAGAGATAAAAAGTACTAACTGTTCAAATCGAAGTACTAAAACATCCTTCTTCTGACCAATTCTATGAGCCCTTGCTTGTGCTTGCAGGTCAACCTGAACATATACCACAACCAAAACAATCATAAATAATCAGCAACAAAAAGCAAAAAACTTTACAAAGAAACTCATATAGGAAATATAATTGCCTGTGGATTCCAGTCAGTGTCAAATATAATCACTGTGTCAGCAGCTTGAAGATTCACTCCAACGCCACCAGCACGAATGCTACATATCAACGGATATAAGTCAGCAATTTGAAGGTAATATAAAATGATAAATCTCATTCTGAAAAGAAAACAGAACCGAATTTGTTACGACCTAATGGTTATATCTTGAAATCATGAAAGAAATCTCATTAACTGCAAATCCTCATTTGCTAAATTAGGGTAAAAACGTGAATAAATGGCCTAACAATTTCTTACATTAAACAGAGTATCCTTATTTGCCAATTAGGGTAAAAAGATACGCAATAAAGGAAAAAGTGGAAATATCCTTGGAATAGCAAAAAAAAAAAAGGTTTCCCTTTCTCACCTCCAATCCAATCATCAACTCTTTCGCATTCAGACACAGTGCTCAAGTAAATATTGGAATTACCTGAGCAAAAATATAAAATATGGAGAACCAGGTTGGTTAAACAGGTCTATTAGGGCCCACGATCACCTCCCGAGGTATGCCCATCCAGCGAAGGTACCGATGCTGTTTAAGAGTTAAGTATTCCTCCATAACATCAAGAAGCCTAGTCATTGTTGAGAAGAAAAGAACCTGTAACAGCATTATTTGACACCAAATATTTAGAGTTAAATTTTACTTTTAAAAACGATGTACTAAGACAAATACTAGATAAGTAAAAAATAGTTCGGTTCCAATGCTCGAGGAAAACAAATAAGGAAATGTCAAATTCAGTATCCAAAGAAGCTAACAGCCAAAAAGTATCCAAGCAGAATATCAAAAAAATAAAAAAGCAAATTTAAAATTTCAGAACAACGGAAGGGAAGTTGGCACTTTAACAAGCATCATTCTCCAAACACATGGCAACTTACAACAATAGTGCAACTGAAGGGAGTTAAAATACAGTGGTTCAGAAACAGTTATAGAGGATACCATACCCGATGATCTGCTGCTTCAATTTAGGTAAAATACGGTCCAACATCTCAAGCTTCCCACAAAGTCTAATAATTGGGGTAGATAATGCCTAGGTATAAAGTTATCCACCTAAAAAAAGCAAAGTCGAATGTAGTATAAAGAGAAGTAAACATATGCAATTAAAAATAAATAAATAAATGAGACTATTAAAAGAATAGGCTATAGCCTACGAAGTGTTTTATTACTTACATTCTGGCTGCATCATCAGGAGTAGAAATTATAGAATATAGACAAATCTTGCTGGACAGAAATGTTTTATTTTCTTTTTCTTTTTTTTAAAAGTTTTGATCCTGCTTTCTTTGTTGTCAGGTTTAGCCATAAAATGTTCAGAAAATGATATCGAAGATAGGTGATTGGTGGATGTGGACACAATGCATCCGCAATTATATCTCACAGGGAAAATGTAAGTATAATGTTTGTATTTTCTTTAGCTCATAAAAATCTAAGCAAATTGTGGTTGAAATCATAATTCAAAGACACAAACTCCTCTCTGAAAAGCAACACAATACGCAACAATTAAGATTATACCTCCTCTGCATGAAGCTGGCTGAGATATGGATGATTGCCAATATTACGAAGCTCCATGACAGAGTTGTGCACCCGACCGTGCCCTAATAATTGAGTGCTCCAATTAGATCACCCAAGGAAATTTCATTAAACACGCACCCACCACAGACAGAGAAAGAAGGAAGGAACAGAAAGTACAAGAAAATAAAACTTTGTTGTGCCAATAGAGCCAGATTTTCTTCCACTCTCTTCATCAAAAGTTTTTGATACGCAGAAGCCCTCACATCTTACAAGTCTTCAATCTTTTCGGGAAGTTCATTTCAACTACAGTAAATCAAAATGCAAGACAATTACAACTTGATTGCAATGACTGCAAAAGCTAGCATACTTTAAGAGACAAATTCATTGAACAAGGCAATGCCGCAAAAAAACATCTCAATTCTCAGAGTAACAATACTGAAATCCTAAACTGATTCTATACAATTCATATCGTACAGTTATAAACACTAGAACAACTTTTAGGAACTCGGTTTTTATCTTGGTGCCTAGGTCACAATGTAAGAGAATAATATAATTCTTATGCCCTGCATATGTCCTCAACCAGTGAAAACTATGGTGCTCTCAAATTCCAACTTTTTGTATTCACATGAAGGAAATATATAATGAAACTAAACCCACCAGAAAAGTAAAGAAAGGTGAATATATAAGTAGCCAAAATGAATACGTAAATCTCATAATTTTTTCATAGAACAACTAGAACGAATTAAGAATATATGACCATAACAAAAAGAAGAAGCCACATAAAATTATCGTTCCTTTTCTTTTTTTTTTAAAACAATAAACAAGATCATAGTATGAAGAAAAACAAAACTTAGGGAGCAGTAGCATAGTAATCTTAGGCAGTTTGACTTATTAGGAACCTTGTGTTTAAGCCTCCGAAGTACGAATGGTCTCAGAACTTGGTGCAAGACGATTGATGATCAAGAGGGTCTCCTCCTCGGATAGTAAGCCTTGTTATAAGTTTGAATCAAGACAAACAGAATAATGAGGTTGACAGTTAGCCATGAAGACTTCAAATATCAATAGACAAAACATTATCCATAGCTTACTTCATCTGGCAGAGTTATTCCAGCACTCTCAAACTTATTAAACCAATGGGAAAAATCCTCAGATGAATTAAATATGTTAGGTAACAAGAAGTTAAGTAGCGCCAATAGTTCCTTCAAGATTGTTCTGCAAGAAAATATAAATAAACCAGCACTAAATAATAGTATCAAGTATAATGTTTTAAACCATTTTAAATCAAATATATATATAGCAAAATAAAAAGTAAGCTGCAATAGCAGTTAAAATAGTAGTGAACCTGCATGGTTCCAGTAACAACATCTATGAGAATCTGATATGTTTAAGTCAGCATTCATTGCAAGAGCATTTTATGCGATGCCTCATCAATTATAATAATGCAGTGTATTTCTAAGCTTTGTGTCATTTGTTCATTAGATATTATATGTTGTCAGGAACATTGAATTCTGGAACATCCTTCCTAAATCACAGAAAGTGAAGAATATAAAGCAATGTATCAAAACAGATGATTGCATATCAATTTGAAAGCCCCTTACTTAAATAACGACGTCCTCCTCAAGTGTCCAGCATAGACAATTTAAGACATCAGGACCAAATGAAATCCCAAAGGAAACTAAACACCCACAAGGGATCATTACTACAGGTAGCAATAGAGAAATAACCTGCCACAAAAAAAAAAAAAAAAAACCACCAAAAAACGAGCAAAGATAATAGATCAACAAAGCTTCTACATTCAGCAAAAATGGTGCAAAACTCCAAACACAAACAAATAAGAACCTTTACCTGCAACAGTTTTTGCACTCCCATTTATCTGACATGTTCTTCAAGATCTGTTTATTTGGAATACAAACAGCCATCGGCATAATATTGATAACTAATGACAAAATTGTAAACAAAAATGTAAGCCAAATATGCTAAAACAAATAGCTAACAAAATTGGATGAATTTACTTAGGGGTTACCTAGGGGTCTTATCATGATGAAGTATGGATATGTTACATATCATTATCATGTTGTACCTTCACTTTTACTCCCTATCAACACAACTTGAGGAAAAAATAAATGCAAAGAACAAGAAAATTCTGAACAAAAACTATGAATGGAACAATCATGCTTTGATTACAAAAATTCAAATATAAACCAATTAAACCAAATGTAAATGTACATTACTCCTCATTTTCCGCCCTTCAAACAAGATATGCTCTGAGCTTCTTTACTACAAATTTATTTTAGAATGGAGCAAAAAGAATTACTCATCAGATAGGAAAATCAAAAAAGAATCATATGCAGAAATAAAAGAGGGAAGAGACGTTTAATTTATTGTAAGATATAATAAACAAAACTCAAAACTATTAAACCGATAGAAAAGAAGAAGGATCCGTGTGCATCATATAAATATTGTTAGATAATGCTGTAGAACAGAATTTTGGAAGGAGTTAAGCATATATTTTAAGGTTGAGACTTGCATTGGAAGGAATTGCCTTCACATTATCTATTTTGGTAGATTCATCTTATCAAGCTCAATTGTCTCATCAATATATGTTCAAAGCGACTCTGCAGTCTTTGCTCTTGTAGCTTGGACAAGTTTTGAGAACTCTCGGTCTCTTTAGAAGTTGCTTACACGATCAGATTCGCATCCTAATGAAATATGAGGTTGATGATTGAGAAAGCTATTGAGCATTGGCACTTCTATGCAAGTCTAAACCATTAACATATATAAGTACGCAACCTACCTGAACCATCCGAGATAACTTCCACATCGTTTATTCAACAAATAATCTCTCCGCTGGATCCTATCATCTTTCACGATGAATGCGCTCTTTTCTTTATGGTACTCTTTCACATATCTATTGACACCCTTCACCGTTCCCTTTGATTTTGAACAATCATCAAGCTTTTCCTAAATTATAAAACAGTATTGAGTTAAGGACGATATAAAAAGTAATATTTCTATAGTCAAATAAAAAAAATAAAAATTTAAAAAAAAAAGCATATACTATATTCTCACAAAAAAAGAAAAAAAAAAAGAAAAAGTAATACTTGGGACTTCTATCTCCTGAAAAACTCTTCTGTCTTTCACGGATTCTTTTTGACCTCTTCCTCATTTTATGCTCATACTTTTCTAGTTTTACCCTTTTCCATGCTTGTTTCTTAACCGATTTCAACTGTTCCATTCAGTTGTAATTGTTTTGAAAAATCATTCAAAATCACTGCAACAAGATAAGGATATCGTCACAAGATCAATCATAAAAAAACTTAACACCATTAAATTTAAGAACACCAAGTACTGGGAAGGCGTGGAGGTCTAATATTGAGTTTTTCAACTCTATGACGCTTTTGTTTAGCAGATAATCCTCGATGAGCCACATTTCCTGATAAATATGACCGCAGGCTATAAGATCTATCAATATTAATTTGCGAACAATTGATGCGATTTTCGTAGGGTGCACAAATGAACAGATCATATGCACAAGAATAGCATGTTCAACACTAAATTAGTAGGAGCCATTAAAAACAACCTTTAGCTTGAGGAACAGTGGTCATTATTTTGCTTTGTTTTTTGCTGTTTTTGTACCAGTTTGCTGAACTAGAAGCCTCTTTTTCTGCTGATCCATAATCCATCTTCCTGACATTGATATTTTGGAGGAGGTAACCTCCCATTCCCTTCTATGTCCGTAGGAAAAGTGGCATCATGTCTTGAGCATCATTAACAGGAACTGTTTTGAACCATCTGCCAATTATTTCACTTGATGTCAGAAAGGTGTAAATTATTGGCACAGGAATAATTCGAAATCAATAGGATGTTCATCAAGAAACTGATTCCAATTCCAAGGTTTAAAAAGTAAGGGTCTTACCTGAAAAGAAACATTTTTCGCTAATAAATCTGCATCCTTCATCAAGCTTGCTCCCTGGGATCAATGCCAGTCCCTGGACAGGTTTCCAGTGCTCTTCAAAGCATACGTCAAGTGGTTTAGAGAATGATGGTTTCGAGAACCACCACTATTTTGAAACTGATTACAACATTGTCTCTTCTTTCTATTGGCAACTCATGCCTGAAGAGAAGAGACTTGCGAGGTCCTTCTGAAGCCTCATCAGAACTACGAATCCCGGGTAAAGGCCATTTATCTCAGGATTCATCTGCTTATCAGCCCAATGACAGAGGAAGGTCGGTTGGACAGTCCAACCTGAAGATTACCTACGTCAACATCACCTTTGTACTGAGGAATCTTGCTGCTGAAAAGAAGTAGCTGACGAAGCTTGTGCACCAGCTCTTTCTTGAATTGCTTTTCAAGCTCTACTTTTTGACAGCTAGGAGATGTTCCTTTCTTCAGAAAGAATACCTTTTCCCCAGTCATTATTGCACTCTCAGTTCCCTTGGAGAATGACGTAGCTTCCAGAGATTTTTCCAGCAGAAGGGGACCCTGAAGAGTTATTATTCAGGTTGTCTCATATTGTTCAGACTCCAAAGGGCATCATGACCCCTGATGAGGTACCAATTCAACAGAAGATTGTGACTTTCCTTTGTGGTCAGTATGATCCTTTCCTGATTTCCATCATATATCTTCCCATCAGTACCAGTTAGGCGACGAAATAATTATTATTAACAATTAAATAAAACCAGTCACCTTCTCTAGAAAAGCGGGTTCAAGAGCAATTCAAGATGTAGTTGCTTGTCTAAACCATTCTCACATTCAAAACAATATATGAAACATAATAAACTTAGTTCGATCTTTTCATATTTAAACAGTCGGTAGCAAGTTACGTTTTACCTAAATGCTAGAAAAACAAGGCACTGAGCTCGGAGCTGGTTTCAACTGTTGTTCTTTGAAAGGCCACCAGGAACTCCTTGTCTAAGCATAGTCATTTCTGAGTTACTACTATGCCTGTCAGTCTGTCAATAAAATTATCTGGTAAAGCAATCAACTTGACTCATATATAAAAATAAAAAATAAAATAAAAAACCTTGCTTAATATAATATATAATATAACAAGTAATTTAAGTTTTAATTTAGTATAATGGATATCCCCATATACGGTAAGCTTTAGTTAGATGATTATAGAAGTTATAGCAACGAGTAAAATAAAAATAAAATGGAAAGAGAAAAGCTTCAATCATTATGAAGAAAAAAAAATTAATGTCACGCAATAACGTGAAACTAAGGACACATTTAATTGTTCATCTCTATTGCAAATATTAAAGCCACTATCTTTTTTATTTATTATTTATTTTCCACCTCTAAGTTTCAAAACGACAAAAAGGCACCATGTCCAGTAAATAAACAGTAATAATAGAGATTCCTAGTTGAAACATCAATTCCAAAAAATCTGGCGTGATAGATGGGGTTGAACAGGCATTACACATGTATTGATCAGAAAAAATGGAGCAAAAAGGGAGATATTCCTGCAAGTGAGCTAAG